>NC_090942.1:210018685-210321715 GCF_040807025.1 Struthio camelus
CCAGCAAAGACAAGTTTCAAGGCTCCAAAGCAGAAACGAGTGAATCACTTGCTACTACTAACTTTTGGACCTATTTTTGTGTTGATTACTGTTAATTTAAGCCGGATGCTAGACAAATTTCATTCAAAGTGAATTATGAGAATATTGTGATCAGAGTCTCGGAAAGTGGTTTTGATGAATTTCTCTGTGGATACATTAAAATTGTTTGTGGATTTAGAAATAGGACATAGAAGATCTATTTTTAAACCTTTATTTTTATTTCATACTGAAAAATATCCATTAATAGCATGCTGAGAGTGGAACTAGTTCCATTATTGTTATTATTTATTTTACAATTTCTCATTTCTTAAACATCAGGAAAACACCACAAACGCTGTGATTAATTCTGTATCTTCAGTAAGACTTATCTGTCTTGAGCCAGTCTGATAAATTGCTTACATCTTTATATATTTTACACAGATGAATAATAGCTCTATTTGATATCTCTAAATATTGTAGGAATTAAGAGCTTTTCACAATCTGCTATAGCACCGTCTACGCTGCTGAATGAAGTAATAAGGACTTCCCAAACCAACTATTGTAGAGATAAATTTGATGTATGTATGAAAAGAGAAAGGTAAATTTTATTTTGTAGTTCATGAAAATAGTTAAATCAAAAATGTTCCAGCAAGACTGAGGTCAGAAATAAGAAGCTTGTATAGAAAACCACACACTTGCTCTGTACTTGGAAGATTAATTAGTACTTCACAATGAACTTTTTCACTGACATCTGTAATGTCGAAGTGAGGATAATTAAGAAATGTTCATTACAACATTCTGTAATTTATGACAAAATATACCTTTGCAAAGTGGAAATAATTTGTTTGGAACACAATACTTCTGTTTTTAAAGTATTTATAAGAAAATTAGAAATGTTTCTAATTAATTATTTTTTGAATCTTTAGAAAATATTTTCATTTATTTAATCATTGTTAAGGTATTTTGCACATCATACAAATTCTTCATTTTCCTAAGTATTTTAAAACTTTAATGTCAAATCCAAGAACAGGTGACTAGAAGAGACCTAAACATAGAAGTAGACCTTTTGGGTTATTTCAAAATGCTATTGAACTGAATGAATACTTTTTTCATACATCATTGTGGCGAGGCTAAATTTTCATTCAGATTCTCGACTTAACTTTTCTTAGATTTTTTTTTTTTATTTTAAAGGAATTTATCCTCATTTATCACTGCAGAAGATCTTTCTCAAAACCAAGCACTTGTAATAATTGAGGGGTGCACTACAAGATATAACAAAAATGCTATTATTATTTCATGTGATTAAATACCACATTAATCTCTGGACTTCCTTCAGTGTTTGGAGAACTTAAGTTGTGATAGATGTAGAACTCCACAAATGTTAAAAATGGTTCTGCGAAAGGTAGCCTCGCATATCCCCTGTACAGGCAGATTGCACTACAGCACACACTGCCCACTGTACAAGCTGGGGGAAACACAAGTCTATAGCCTTAACTACCACAGGCTACGGTAAAAGTTACAGCAATTACTTAAGACTATGATGAGAAGAAGACAGAAGATTAAGAGATATTTTGAAAGTAGATTTCTTTTTTCTCCATAAGTACCTTTTTCAGTCTTAGGTCTACTCTAACAGAAAATTCTGAAATGCAGTGCAGCAAACATAGGATATCTTGCCAAACCAAGTACTTGTAATTCATTTTAACATCTTTAAAGATCCTATTAAATATTTATTACAGCTTTAACAACAATACAGCCTTAAAACTCGATAATGCAGTAGCTTTCTAAAGAAAGAAACTAATCAGCTTTTAGATCTTATTCTTTTTTCTTTAACTGTTTCCTGTTAGACAAACTCAACCAAATACAGACAAACTATACCAAATGTTAGATAAACTAAATCTACTGTTAGGCTTATTATGTCTTGCACTAGACTCCATTTCACCCCAGGAGGCAAGCAATGCCCAAACCAATGCCAAAAGTCACTTAAAGAAATATTTGGCCTTGTGTCTTGCTTATCATTTCACTGTAGACACCTCTGTTTGGGAACACTAATGTATTCATGATTTAAGCCCATTACTACCTGTTGTTATATTTTACATAATCACATACTGTATCTTGTGCTCTCTAATAAATTATTTTAACTTAATTTTCTTCTTTTTTTTTCCTTTTCTTTCTCCCTTGGACACTACATTTGCTATTATTCTTCCTTACATGCGCCAGTCAGTCCATATATGTATTCAAGTGTGGTGCCAGGAATAGGTTAATATTCCAGCTGATACTGTTTTAGTGCTCAGTAGAATAGAAGGATTAATTCGTGTATTTTTTTAAGGATGTCCAAGAAGGAGTGGTGTAACATACAGCATAACATACCACATAATTGTAATCCTGATATGATGCTCTTGTATATCTAAATATCAGAGCTCATGCACGATAAAAGTCTTTCAGATGCTATCACCTGAGGTCTTACCACAGAGCTTCAAAAAGCTTCTACAAGTGAAGGCTTGAATTAAAAAAAGACCAGAAGGAAATAATCAAGAAAAATATATTAGGACTATTAATGACTAAAAAAGTTGGTTCTGATATATTTATTTCACATGAGGTAAATATTTGCTAATGTTTAATTAATAGCAGCTGGGTAACTTCTGGTATTTCTGCACATTCAGAATTTTCCCTTTGCTTTTCCTTCAGTACAAAACTTATCTCTAATAAATCAGATACACCTGAGACACTAGGGATGCCATAAAATTACATTTTTCAAGAGTGCGTCAGGTGATCTTCACCATTCTTTTAAATCTAAACTTCCTGCATTACCATTTTAAAACCGATTTCACTGGCCGAGTTTTAAAATTCTTGATACTTTGAAATAGAAACGTCAAATTGAGGGAGCATATATTGCACTCTATCCGCAGAGGTTTGTTGGGTGTTTCTGCAAGTCATAAACTAGAGTGAAATCACATAAGCTAGAGTGAAAATATTTTCTGAAATCCTGCAGCATGCCAATATGCATGCCAATAACTTTTTGAATAACAGCGCTGTCAATTGAGAAAGGTCTTTCAGTTTGTGAAAGATAATTACAACCACCATTTAATACTACCAGTGTATTATTCAGATACCTGAAATTTGTATTTTTGACTTTTAAATGTCATATGGCTCTGTTACAGATAAAAAAGAAAAAAAAATACTTATAAAAACATAACTTTCTATTAACTATGCCCGCTTTCCCTTTTAATATCAGTATTGTCTATTTTTTGGAGAATTTTCCAAATTTTCACTTGAAAGAAGGAATTTGTCAAATCATCATGAAAATGATGGTTTCTATAATCCTCAGTTTCGCTTAATTCTCACACTCTTGGAATAATTACCTTTTCTTTAACCTTTATTATGAACATGAAACAGATTAAGGTGATAAATCCAAAACAGAAGATTACTTATTAAGAATTGTTAAGAGCTGTTTGGCAAATGGAAAGCATACATTCTATAAATTCTTGATTCTCTATCTGAAATGATCACTAATCAACAACAATCAGTGAAGACCACCACAGAACATTCCACTTTGAATCATTATTTATGTTAGACTAATTTTAATTATGCTTATATATTACAGAAACTAAACTAAAGGCAAAAATGTAAGTTTTCAGGAAGCTGACGTTTACTTTAGTTCCACATAACTAAGGTCACCAAATCACAGCACTCATACATACTACTGGGATGGGTTTACTATTGCATACTGCAGATGTTTAAATAGGCATGTAACCATTTCACTTCTCCTCCTCTGTCCATCCGTGACATAAGTAAATTCAAAGCAGGTAATCACATCCCTCATTTTATAATAGCTTGGCAAAAATTAGCTATGGGTCAAAAGACATTCATTTCCTTACTCTACTGCTTCATCATATTGTTATTCTCCTTTTTACTGTTGCATATTTTGCATTCTGAAAACCCCTGAGAGGTTTTCAACACTTTAAACTTTTTGAACAAGTCAATGCCATGTGAGCAGTTGGAGGGGAAGAGTATTCACATCACTTGCTTTAGTCACCTAAATTAAGCAACTCACTTAAGACCAGCTTCCACAGTCCACAGGGAAAAGCAGACATCTCCTGAGAGTGAGTCAGAAATGCTCAGTTAGGCTGGTGCTAATGCTAGGAGGTAGGAATACAGTTGTCTTTCTCTTCAGGAATTTGCTGACTCTGTGATCCATTGTTGTTTTTTAATCTCTTTAAAAAATCAGTGCTAAATTTCAGTGACGCTGTCTTCTTGCAAATGATGAGATTATATAAGCTTTTCTTATCTGACTGACTCAAATCACACGCTCAGTCAGAGTGCCTGTCTCTAAGCGTCTCCCTGGATAAGATGAGCGTGCTATCATTCACAGTGTTATAGGGAGTTTAAATACTATCACTTACAATTCTGTGCTGAGCTAAAATAATAGCGTTAATGGCTGTGTGGTGAGCCATAGCAAACCACCTACAGATTTGTACTGAGCTAAATTGCTGCTACCGATAGTGCTGTGAATAAAATGCTCCTTTTCACAGTTGCACACCATATTAACAGCAAAGATGAGAAGAACAGGCCACAGCGCGCTCGTTGCAGGGCTCACACCACAGTGGACATCAAGTATACATGAACCGTGTAACCGCTGAGCTCATGAGTTATATTGGCTGTAACAAGGTTGATGGTGGGGGGGGGGAAAGGGGGGAACCACAGCAACAGGGCACCCGGCATCTGCCCAAAAGCCAAAAAGAAAAAAAAAAAAAAAAGCAACCAAAACCAACTCTGGTGGAGTACTTAACAAAGCAGTAGATAAAGACTTAGTACTTGAATACTCAATATTAAGGCTAATAAGTACAAAGAAGTAGACTAAAACCACTGCTGGAAGTGGACTCGGTACTTAGCACAGCTAGCCATGCTGAATAAGAGCCAACATCGCAGGGTATGTTTGTCAGTATTATCGGCATTTTCATGCTACTGCGCTTAATAGGAAAAAAGCTGCCTATCAAAACAGTCCACTGAGCAGAACAGCTACCAGTTATGGTGTTGTACAGAGCTCAATAAACTCTGCCTCCCACAATCTTACCACTGAACAATATATGCACATTTCCTACTTTCTGATATTTATTTTTCACACTTTATTTTCCTTCAGTTCAGTAAAGAGGTTTAGTTAAACTATAGTTAGGAAATTGCTTTCAGTAAACTGCTAGCAGCAATTTAAACAAAGACAACTGTAGAATTGACAAGCCCATTTTTAAAGTTGGAACAGCAAGAGTTGTACTTATCACTACTTATGCTCATGTGTTCATGTTCACATACTTATGAAGTATATTTATTCAGTATCTGGTAAGATACTTTTGAGGGAAAGGGTTGCTATGACTTCTCCACAACAACCAGATTTTCTCCAATGTGAAGAAATTGATAAATTTAATTCCTACATGATTTAGCAATTTTTGCAAATATAATCCAGGTTCTCAACGCAGGGGTTCATGCCTGCTTTTACTAGCTGGTTACAAAAAGGAGCAGTGTTTGCAGATGGAAATTTTACCTTTCACTCAATCAACAAACAAACAAGCCAAAGCACAAAACGAGCCTTTTTAGCAGTGAAGCCTTCTTTAGGTATGATATAGGCAGCAAACTTCAAGCAAATTGGGTAGGATTGCTCTGCATTTAACTTCCTGCCATTACTCAGAGGTGCAAATTTGAAAGACAATGGTAGTTAGCACCTAGGGAGTGGAGGAGAATATTTGCAAGAACAGAAGTTATCTGATTGTGAGTCCCTCTAACACAGGTAATTATCATATACAGAGAAGTTGTGGATTTAAGCTGTGAGAGGAAAATTACATCATGCTGAAAAGTCTATACCTTTAAGAAGTATATGTCTTTACATTCCAGTAAAGCCATGAGTTTAGCCCCTGGATCATTTTTGGAAGTGTTTTATAGATATTCCTTGAGGATAACAAATGAAATTTTTGCCAAAAGACGAATGACTACTTCTTTTATTATCTAAATTCATTTAGTGCATGACAACAATTTGATATTTCCCATATAGTTTTTGTGGTGCTATTTGATACATTACATAAGTAGGAGCAACATTTTGCATTTGAGGGAGTAGGGAGCTTTCATTTACCTCAAATGATGTGGCCTGTGGTTTGTCAATTCAGTCTCCTGTAGTGGGCAAATATATTGGACTATACCAAAGAAAAACTCAAGACATCCCAATGTATACTTGGCAGTTTATCACCTGAAGTGTCCCCACTGGAAAGTTTAAATAAAGAAAAGTAATAAGTCTTGAAGTCTTAAGGACAGAGGGAACTTTTCCAATAATATGCTTACTATCCTAATGTTGGTGGAATTAAGCAGCAAGAAACAAATACATAAAAAACTCTTAATGGATTCTCCTTTCCAAGACCTTGACATATAATGTAATATTTTTCTCAGTTGCTTAGGGAGAAAATTATCAGAGAGTAGATGAAAAAAGGTTTTTCATATTGCCATGCTGTATTTTCATAGTTAGGAGGCAACTTGTAACCTGGATCTCTATGAAGAGATTTGAATTTGACATTTCTTAGGGTGGAAAGCATAAGCTGTTTAAGCTGTTATTGCTTGAGAGTGGAGCTGGACGATTTGGGTGTTCTTCCCATCTTGCTCTTCCGGTTGCGTTACAGTCAGAAAGTATCATGATCACATCTACCCTGATGACTTGATACCACATTGAAAAACTTCTGACCAGCCCTGTGACAGAAAGCAATACAAAGCTTCCTGCATTCTCAAAGAGCCACCAAGAAAAAAAACACTACCACCACCAACAAAAACATAGCGATTAATTCAATGTCAAATTAGTCAGAAGGAAATGCATTATTATTCTGTTCCTACACACAAACACAAGCTCCCATCCTCCATAGAATTTCTATTAGAAACCTGATAAAACATTTAATTTTTAAAGATATTTAATTTTGCCTTCAGACTTGAAGCGATGTCACATCCACCAACTCTCTTAGTAGAGCTGTTCCAATATTGTTTTAACCTCATTACTAGGAAACTGTATCTAATTTCAAGGCTGAATTTGTCATCATTTCAAAGGTTTCACTGCTTTTTTATTGCATTCCTATTAGGAAAGGCCAAGCCAATGTTTAAGAAACATTGTTCAAGCCTCTAATAGCTTTTTGAAATGAAGTTAATGGCTTATTTTATTTTGCATTCATTGTATTGTTAATGCTGAACTGAAACTGGCAAGTGTTCTGCATTATGTGCACACTCCTTGTGCATGTGTGGCACTAGAAGAAAGGGAAAACAGGCTCAGCTGCTTGTTGAGATCAGTGTTATTGTTTTTAATACTCGAGATCATGAGAAGTGGTCATCTAGAAGCACACTCTGGGAAAATTATAATCACTTCATAGAATGAGTTACTCTTGAATCTATTAGAAATATTTCTACCAGAAGCTCATCACTGTGGTAATATGTTTGGATAACAGCTTATCAAAATCAGTTTGGTAACTATGAATGAAAGCAGCGCTGATTTCTGTGGATGAGGACTTCTTGGCAGAGTGTCATCCACTGCAGTAGTTAGAAAAGTAAGATATGCACTATCTGGGGAAAATACTAAGCAACTACTTTTAACATCCTGCTGGAAGGTAGTAGTTGAAACACTCTACAAACTAAACCAGAGGTTCCTTAGTGCTGCCTTTAGTTGGCATGCCATTTTTGACTGCGCTGGATGGAGCTAAAATGTTATCTCCCACAGCACTGTTCTGGTGAACTTCTGGCTGACGGTAAGCATTTTTTGCTACAGCTGAGAGATGTTTGGCAGTTTCTTCTCGTTACTGCGCTAAGCCTGTCTCTACACAAACACTATCACCATATGCTATGGAAAAGCTCTATGAGGTTGTTTAGAGTGGCTACAAATTTTAGCATTACTCTGGGGCAAAAACAAAGGAACATGTATCAAACAGGACAGACTGACAGTCCTGGTGATCACAGCGCTCTATAAACCGTCAACTATATGAGCCTTTTTTTAGTGACAGGATACAGACACCTATTGCTTTTCCTCATACGATACCTAAATGGAGGTTCTGGTGTAAGGATAAAGTTTCTAAATGTGCTCATGAGCAAATAATGTAATTCACCACATGCTGTTTTTCCTAAAGACTCCTCAGAGCCAGGAAGATAACTGACGGGGGGTCAGATGTGCTTTTCTGGCAGCCCACAGCAGCTATCTGTCCCAGGAACATTTCTCTAACATGCTCCTGGTCATGCTCAGCCATCTCATGGCCAAGATGAGAAGAAGACCTGATGAAGTAGTGTTTATATAATCTACCTGTAGTTTGAGCAACCTCCTGGGCTGCATTAGGCAACTGTTGCCAGCAGGTCAAGGAAGGTGATATTCCCCTTCTGCTCAGCAGTGGTGCATCTACATCTGGGGTGATGTGTTCAGTCCTGGGTTCCTCAGCATAAGAGAGATATGGACCTGCTGGAGCAAGTTCAGTGAAGGGCCATAAAGATAATCAAGGGGCTAGAGCATCACTCATATGAGGAGAGGTTGAGAGATGGGACTATTCAGTCTAGAGAAGAGAAGTCTGAGAGGGGATGTAGACGATCTCTAAAGGTCTCTTCCAATCTCAGCCATTCTGTGATTCTGTGATCTTATCAGTGTTTACAAATATCTAATAGGAAGGTGTAAAGAGCCAGAATCTTCTCAGTGGTGTCCGCTGAGAGGAGAGGCAATGGGCATAAATTGAAACGCAGGAAATTTCACTGAACATAAGAAAATACTTCTTCTCTGTGAGGGTGGTTGAACACTGGAAGAGGTTGTCCAGAGAGGTTGTGGAGTCTCCATCCTTGGAGATAGTCACCATGTAGCAGCAATGTATAAAAATGTAAATATTATATTTCATGATATTTTAAAAGAGGAACCTCCTCCCATCTGCCCCTCCCCCCAAAAAATCTATGCAAAGAAACAGAAGGGTCGTTATTAAGAATTTTTTTTATGCACATTCTGAAAGTGCCTCTGTTCACGACCACAACTTTTTCATTTTTTACCTCTCGTTTTTTGATTACTTAACATTAAACACACTTCAGAATTCTGGAGCGTGTCTTTTCATTCTTCTTTTGGACTAAGAATTATACAAGTAATTGTGTAACATTCAGCAGGCTTTTTCCTGCCTGCCCCCGCCACCCCGATCAGCTGGGCGTTGAATCCAAGAATGAGAATGTAGGTAGCAGTCTACCGTGAATTTCAGCAGTGCAACAAATTCTGCTTATCTTTCTTTGTATTGTCTGCAAATATAGAATATAGTATTTCAGGATGCTAGTAGGAGGTTTAAGTGTGTTTTGACTTTTCCATTAGAAAAGGAGCGCTAAAAAGGTGAATGTCCCCTGGCAGTAGTACTTATCTGCAGCTGTGACTCCTCTCTTTTATGCTCAGCTATCAAAGGTGAGAAGGTTGCACGCTATTTGCCATACTGTGATCAATAGGGAAGAAAAAAAAAGATGGGTAATTGCAAGGGCTTATCAATGATAAACACTGGTCATTCATGCTTTCACTAAGCATTTACTTGGCAGAGAAGCAAACTTTCACATACTGCCAACTCTCACATAGGACAGACATTGTCTAAAAGGGGGAGAAAAAAAAGAGAAATAGCCCTGATACTCAGAGTGGTGTGCATACTTTATAGGGTTTGGTTCATGAGCTGATGAACCTTAGGCTATGAATTTTAATCCTGGCAGCAGCTGCTGGAATTATGGAAGTCACATATTGAACAGGTTTGACATGTATTTTGGAAGGCGATAAGTCCAAATGACAGAGAATTCCTAGAAGCCTCCAAGTAGCCAGATGGAGAGGGATGGACATAATAAAAGGCAGGAAGCACCTCAGACCACTGCCAGCAGTAGGTCAAAACTAGACAGGACACTTCTGTTTGTTCCACATACGCTCTCTTAAGAGCTTTTTTTTTATGCTCTTCCATTCATGTATGCCATGTAAGCAACTGTTCAGAAAAAGTCATGCTGTTTTTAATTTTGAGCATCATACTGAGGGATACAGAGGAAAATTCACTATTTAGGGAGTCTTTGTTTGATAGCGAGAATGTTGTATACTAAAATAAAAGAACGGCACATATAGACGAGTTTTAAAAACAAGTGTTTTCTCACTTAGCTCTATGAGCAGTGACTACTGGATCTCAGAGGTACTGGCTCCATCTTGATAAGCCTTGCTACTCTTGATATACCCACAGTTTTATTGCTGCCATGGATTATAAAATCTTATTGATAAAATGAGTCTTTTGTCCAACTAATAAGCAGCAAGTAACATCTGAGAAAAAGTAGCTATATAGGCAGGGGCACAACAAGGTATAAAGTATATGTTAGATATATGTGTTAGATTAAGAAAGAATCAGAACTCTATAAATGCCATTGACTGCATTATGTAATCTTTAGAATATCTTTAAACTTTGAAGCACCTTGTCACAAGCAGCAATAATTATGAAAAAGAACGGCAGGGAGCCCTACTCTCAAGACAGCTTTTGTCAAACATCTTACGTAGTCAGATAAAAGCCAAGGTCTCACTTTTTCCATTAACCCTGAGCTGATAATCTGATGTGATTTTGGTTCTTCTTAAAAAAATATTTCTCTTCCTACTGAAACACAAAGAGACATTCCTGTTTGTCTTATTCCAAGGTTAGGGAGCACTGTTCTAGAACAATACCTTTCAGCTATATTCAATTCCAGCTTCTCTGAGGAATCAGTGCAAAAAAACCTTAGCAACTTCAGCCAAAGAAGATATTTCTTGCTTAGCTGTTAGCAATATGAACCAAAAATAACAATCTTTACTATATACATAAAAACAATTCGTCAAACAAACGTGGGGATCCAGGCCAGTAAATCCTCTGTCCCCAATCCTGGAACATGCACCCCAATGCTGTTGCACATAGGACAGTGTTGTCCAAAACATTATCTCATGACAACACACGAGAAATACGAGAATACATGTGAGATGAGTGTATCAACCAGTACACAAAATTTTTTATGCCATATCCTATATCATTCTATGGGTTTCCACAGAAAGGATAAATCAATGTACCCTTGTAATTTGTTGCTATTCCAATTAAAGTGCCTCAAACATACAATTTATAATTGTGTGTTTCTTGTTTAACTCTCAGTAAAGCTAAACATTACCACAGCAAATTAAATTATAATTAACTTAATTTAAATTTAGGCCAGCCCCCTCTGAATTCACTTCAAATATTACGCGAAGCTAACCAGTTGCAGAAGACCACTCTGAACTTCAGTTTAACAGTTATTCCTTAATAATCTCTTCTCTTTTTCTACAGAAAAGTCTCATAAGAAAAAAAAAATCAAAACCAACAAGAAAACACAAGTTCTTTTTCCCAGTATTGACTCAGAAGCGAGCAGACCACAGATCTAAAATGGCATCCCAATTCTTCTTCAGCTCCAATTAGGCTGGAAAGACATTATCTGCCATAAGAAAAGACTAAGTATCAATCCTAAGACCTCCTTTAATTCTATTAATTGTCAACATTTCATAAACATAAACCTTCTCAGGCATCTGTGATCTGTAATCCAAGACTACTTTTTACTTATGCTAAAATAACTAAATTTGAGTAAGAGACACAATTCAACCCTTAGTTTGGCATTCAAAAAGTGCATTTTTGTCCACCCACAAATCATTTTGCACATTACTCAAGCACATTTGGATGCCTTAATGCATAAGCAATACCTGAAATACTTAGGCCAGCTTTAAGATAAAAATAATAGAAAAATAGAGTTGAGACAAACTAGAAAGACCATCCATCATCTTCTTGGACGATTTCCCTTACCACTGTAAAAATCAATATAACAATGTAGTACTCCCTTCCAAACATTGGCTGCTGATAAGAATGATACCATGATCTCATGATTTAATGGATAAGTACTGAATTTTAACATAGCCCAAAACAACAGGAATTGAATGAACTTTATCTAACTGAAGTAGCATCAATACCTATTGCCCTATCTTTAAAAACAGTGCATTCAGGCGTCTAACTTACCAGGCTACATTGAATTGCGTCAGGTCTGGAAACTATTTGTAGCAATAAACATGTTGTAGTGAGTGCAATATAAAAGCAGCTACAAATGCAGAATGATAGAATCAAATGTGAAAGGTACGGTGACAGGAAATTACTAGTTACGTTGACAATCTAATCAAAACAACTTTGAATTCAATTTTGTTATCTTTGATTAATTTCAGCTCATAGTATTAAATTTGCTAATGAGTAATTGTTATTAATGAAATTATTTTAAAAGTTATTTATGTATGCGAGAAAACACATGTGTTATCACAATATCTGCAACAGCATGTGAAAACAAGTACTATTGTTAAAAACGATTTCTAATAGGACTCTAATTTTACTCCAGTAATATGGAATAATCCTTTAAGGATCATAAAAAGTCACATTCCAAAACAACAGCAGGTCAGAGATCGAGCTGACTAATTATGAAATGTAAGAAGAGGAATGCTTCAGGAAGTTTCAGGGATAAGTAAAAAATTAACACAAAAGAGGAGTAGTAACCTGATTTAAACATAGTGCTGAATGACTGGTAAGAGTTTTCAGGATAATAATATTGCTTAAATAAAATACTCCTGTAAATAGTGATTTCCAGTTCAAATTCCAAAGTAGCTTCTTATTTTAGCGTTATGTTAATGTTGGTCGCTGCTAATGTTCTCAAGCCTTTGCAAGATTTTCATTTAGTAGACGTACCTGAAAAATGACTGAGACAGATACAACAGGTGAAACTCATTCCTGTATATGGAATTCTAATATATGGACTCTCCAGTATACGAAATGCATCGCAGAATTTTGCAACATGTTATAGTGTGGTGTGGGCTTAGTTAGTCCTGTTTGAAGCAAACACTACCACTTACAGGCATTCTTTTTAACCACAGCTGACTTAAAAGATGGTAAAGAAATTCCAGCCATGTGAAACCAATTACAGACTCAGACACGTTAATTTCACTATATAATACCTACTGCTAAATGTTGACTTTTTAATCATAAAGACTGCAATTTTGAAGACATAATTCTTAAGTAGGAATTCTAGATATGAACTTCCAAAATGTTCCTCGATTTTGTGTCAAAGTTCTTGGAAACCGAAACAATAAAAAGCATAGTTTTCAACTTAAGAGAAATAAAATTACATTAATAGATGGTGGCTGTATGACTCTACTTCTAGAATCTAGAATTACCAAAATACAAATGTTACCAAGACTGATAGCATGCCTAACGATATAGGAAAAAAAAACAAAATCCCTGTTCCAAAGTTCTAGGATCATGAAAAATGGACTTAGAAAACACAAGATAATCAAGCTATATGAGAAAAAACATACTAGATTAAGCCACGTTACATATAGATCAAATGCACATTCACTGATATCCATTCCCAGACTCTCTGTTTACATTCCTACCTCCAATACCACAGTATTTTAACAAATTCTCAAATTTCATTTAATTGTCTATTACGCAATTTGTTCTCATGGTGTCAAAAAATCACTAAGCTTTGGAAGAATTTGAGGAGAAGGTGGCTTGGTAAACTTTTGACAGACAGTATAAGGGGCAGCATTAAGAAAATGCACCAGCAAAAAGATCAATTAGAGACAATATGCTATCAAATTACAAGGATTTTCATGTGGGAAGCCAGTTATTATTGATTATTGATTAACTCATTTTATTACTTAAAAAGATAATGCCAACTAAGCTAATGCCACAGGAAAAATAAGACTGCAAAAGAAATACACTGAGTACACAGACGAAAGTCAGAATAATCAATAAACCCCATACGGTGTTAAGAAAGGAAAAAGTAACTTGATAAATAGTTTGAAAAATCAGGACATGGTAAGAATTTTGCAGACGGCAAATCATCAAACAATTCTGCTGCTGTTAGTCTTTAGGAAAATGCTTTGCTAATCAATCATTTTCCAAATAATTTTTCCCCCTTTCTAATAATAAAGTTAGCATTGTCTTTTCAAATTAGATGTGCAGCTGCTCCACCTTCCCTTCGTTCTTAATGCTACTCAGTTTTACCTACAAATTAAAGGCAGATGTAAAGACACTTGTAAATCTCTTATTTATAAATTCTTACAGTTTCAGGATTTAGACAAATAGTTTTAATAACGATGTCGATTTTCTCTGGCATGCTTTTACATCTCCCTATTTCTATTTTACGTTAAAAAGTGTGGAAACAATAAGCAGAGTTTTCTTGGTTTTGTTTGCTTTTACCTGAAAGACACCCAGTGAGCGACAGAAACAGAAACAGTTTCCATGACAACCACATCATTGGTCGCAAAGGTCTTCAGTCCCTCTTCGCGCAATTGTTAGCAACGTTGACGTTTCTTCATTAAAGCTTACCCTGGTTATACAAAGAAAAATCTCTGTTAGGAAAATTAAAAATATCTTACAGTAATATGATAGACAATTCAAAAGACAAAGCGAGTCCTAATGCAATTAAAAGTCTAGTTCCAAAGAGCTCCTGATATGCAAGGTATTCTGACAGGTTCTCAGAGGAATTTTGTTCCAGTAGTTACCCATGTTAATGGGTAGCTGAAACGTCTGTGGCAGTGTTCTGCATGTTATGGATGGATATCACACCAAAGCTGTATGGATTTTGTACACGTGCCTTTCACAGCAGGCCTATTTCAAGCACATAGCTTAGCATGTTTTCTTTATTTCCTGATGTAAGATGCTGATACTTGTTATAAAGCATAAAAAAAAGAAAAATCAAACCACACCAAAAAGAATAACCTGCTCTAGCAAAATTCAGACACTTTCACTACCTGCAAATTGGGTTGAAATAGGTTCTAATCTCTTCCAGTTCGCTTACTGTGTAAAGCATCTACTAGTACATTTGAACAACTGCTATTTACTCAGAACAGATTATTCTTATTTTTCTCTACAATACATTTTTCCTTCTTATCTATCGCATGACTAGCACACTACATATTAGCACAATGTATGTTTGATCTCTGTGTTTTTACCTATTGCATTGGTAAAATCAGTAACATTAACATGCCATAGGTTTGTTTTCAACAGTTGAAAACCCAGTCCAAAATATGAGCAGCTTCATCTGAATATGTATGGACATGAGTGTGGTATTTGACTAGAGAAACATTAAGTTACAAAGATAAAGTTCCTTTTCTATACTTGGTATGTTATATTTGTGTAGGAAACCTCTGAGATCCTTTTCTCCACGACCAGGGAACTTTCAGCCCTTCCGGGCTGCGACCCACAGCCACCACCATAACCCCTGAGGGCAGGACAAATTCCTGAAGCATGAGACGACAAAGGAGAATCTGGCTTTGTTCCCCTACTAGCTTCCTTTTAGGGATAATGTGGCTCCTCCAGATTACAATCAGACTGCTTAGTTACCTGCCACAGCTGCTGCTTTGGGTGATCTATCCTGTGTGCGAGAATAGTCACATTCACAAGTATGCAGAGGCAAAGCTCAATACAGTGGAGAAAAAAAAAACGGTTTCATTACGCAAGCTCAAGTTCTCATTATATTATTCCATTTCCCCTCCTCTCTGAGCATCTGACATTGCAACCTACTCTGACAGTCCTTCCCGTGCATATAAGGACAAACATGTGAGAGGCACAGAGAAGCACACAGTGTGAGCATGAGATAAGAGCATCTATTTAGGCACTGGCAGAGCGATTCCCACCACCATCTCAAGGTGTAGCCCGTCAGCTTTCATTTCTATAGCACAGCAGGTACAGCTTTCAGCACAGATAAAAATTTCCAATTAGGACTGGGAACTTCCTGCCAGGTAACTTAGACCAGGCAAACTTAATATAGGTTGTACATGTTAATATGAGCTTCTCTGAAATAGGACATAACAATCTGGTAGTCAAGGAACTTTACACATAGTGCCTGTAGCTCATCTAAACCTCCACAGGAAACCTTCTAAGTTAATTATTAATGTCAGCTGCCTTGGTTTTTCACTTCAGTGATAATCTGTTTTTCAGCCAGTGTGTTCCTTTGGTTAGCGAGTTATCTCTTTCAGCCTTCTTTGCTGGTCAGGCCTTTGGGAAATAAGTATTTTCATTAATATTTAATTTTTTCCCTTATGGCCATATTTCACAGAATCACAGAATCACAGAATCGTTTAGGTTGGAAGGGACCTCTGGAGATCATCTAGTCCAACCTCCCTGCTCAAGCAGGGTCACCTAGAGCATATTGCCCAGGATCACTTCCAGACGGCTTTTGAATATCTCCAGCGAAGGAGACTCCACCACCCCTCTGGGCAACCTGTTCCAATGCTCTGTCACCCTCACAGTGAAGAAGTTCTTTCTCAGGTTCAGATGGAACTTCCTGTGGTTCAGTTTCTGCCCATTGCCTCTTGTCCTGTTGCTGGGCACCACGGAGAAGAGGCTGGCCTCATCCTCTTGACACTCCCCCTTCAGATACTTGTACACGTTGATGAGATCCCCTCTCAATCTTCTCTTCTCCAGGCTGAACAGGCCCAGCTCTTGCAGTCTTTCTTCATAGGAGAGATGCTCCAGCCCTCTAATCATCTTGGTAGCCCTCCGCTGGACTCTCTCCAGGAGTGCCATGTCTCTCTTGTACTGGGGAGCCCAGAACTGGACACAGTACTCCAGGTGAGGCCTCACCAGGGCTGAATAGAGGGGCAGGATCACCTCCCTCGACCTGCTGGCAACACTCTGCCTAATGCACCCCAGGATCCCATTGGCCTTCTTGGCCACAAGGGCACACTGCTGCCTCATGTTTAACTTGTTGTCCACCAGCACTCCCAGGTCCTTCTCGGCAGAGCTACTTTCCAACAGGTCAGTCCCCAGCCTGTACTGGTGCATGGGATTATTCCTGCCTAGGTGCAGGACCTTGCACTTGCCTTTGTTGAACTTCATGAGGTTCCTCTCGGCCCACCTCTCCAGCCTGTCCAGGTCCCTCTGAATGGCAGCACAGTCTTCTGGTGTGTTAGCCACTCCCCCCAGTTTAGTATCATCAGCAAACTTGCAGAGGGTGCACTCTGTGCCTTCCTCCAGGTCATTGATGAATATATTGAACAAGACTGGGCCCAGGACTGACCCCTGCGGGACACCACTAGCCACAGGCCTCCAACTTGACTCTGCGCCATTCACCACAACCCTCTGAGCTCGGCCATCCAGCCAGTTCTCAAGCCACCTCACCGTCCACTCATCTAGCCCACACTTCCTGAGCTTACCTAGGAGGATGTGATAGGAGACAGTGTCAAAAGCCTTGCTGAAGTCCAGAAAGACAACATCCACTGCTCTGCCCTCATCTACCCAGCCAGTCATTCTGTCATAGAAGGCTATCAGATTGGTCAAGCATGATTTCCCTTTGGTGAATCCATGCTGACTACTCCTGATCACCTTCTTGTCCTCCAGATGCTTAGCGATGACCTCCAGGATGAGCTGTTCCATCACCTTTGCAGGGATGGAGGTGAGGCTGACAGGCCTGTAGTTTCCTGGCTCCTCCTTCTTGCCCTTTTGGAAGACTGGGGTGACATTGGCTTTCTTCCAGGCCTCAGGCACCTCTCCTGATCTCCAGGACCTTTCAAAGATGATGGAGAGTGGCCTAGCGATAACATCCGCCAGCTCCCTCAGCACTCGTGGGTGCATCCCATCGGGGCCCATGGATTTGTGGATGTCAAGTTTGGACAAAAGATCTCTAACCCGATCCTCCTCAACCAAGGGAGAGTCTTCCTTTCTCCAGCCTTCCTCTCTTGTCTCCAAGGTCTGGAATTCCTCAGGACTGGCCTTAGCAGTGAAGACAGAAGCAAAGAAGGCATTCAATAACTCTGCCTTCTCTGTATCCTTTGTCACCAGGGCACCCGCCCCTTTCAGCAGCGGGCCCACGTTTTCCCTAGTCTTCCTTTTGCTATTGATGTATTTGAAGAAGGCCTTCTTGTTGTCCTTGACATCCCTTGCCAGATTTAATTCCAACTGGGCCTTAGCCTTCCTTGTCGCATCCCTGCACGCTCTGACAACGTCCCTGTATTCCTCCCGAGTGGCCTGTCCCCTTTTCCACATTCTGTACACTTCCTTCTTCTGCTGGAGTTTGGCCAGCAGTTCCTTGCTCATCCATGCAGGTCTCCTGCCCGCTTTGCTGAACTTCTTCCTCAGAGGGATGCACTGATCCTGAGCCTGGAGGAAGTGACGCTTGAATATTAACCAGCTCTCTTGGACCCCTCTTCCTTCTAGGGCCCTACCCCAGGAGATTCCCCTAAGTAGGTCCCCGAAGAGGCCAAAGTCAGCTCTCCTGAAGTCCATTTGTTAGGGTAGAGCAAAGGGTAGAGCAAGTTTAGGGTAGAGCAAATTTGTTAGGGTAGAGCAAAGCTCTACCCTGCCCCGACTTTGCTACACTTTCTTCTCCTTTGTTTCTTCCTCACTTCTCTTCAACTGTTTTTGTAATGGTACGATACAGAAATTATAAGTAAATGTTATGATTCCTGTATTGCATAAACAGGGATACTAGATCAAAATTTCCAGCGTTAAAGTGTGAGTTTGTTACTATTACTAAGGTACTATTATGCTTATTGAGTCACATTAAAAAAGAATATATTAAAGGTTGCAACTGGTGTCAGTCTCTATATAAACAATATTCTTGGCTTTTTTCTAGAGAATATGTTAAAGTAGACATTTTCATTTGAAACAAGTGCAGGTGAAATACAGAAGAGCAGATAGATGAAATTGTATGGTCTGCACTATGCAGACAATCATCGTAAATAATCTAACAACATACTTTAGAGCAGAAAAAAGGATGCGGAATAACTGAAGCTGAGCAATGGGAACATCATAATAAAAGATAAACTCAAACAGCTTTCTCATCAGCTACTTGAAATATTATGATTTTAAACTTTCTGGAAAAGAGGACATATTTATAATGAAAGTTTCATTAAAGAAAGCAGAGCTATGACAGTCAGCACCAGAGCTGAGAAAAATAGTTACAATAAATCCTAAGTGACGCCTTTTAATTGTGACCTACATAACCTGACCCTATCAGTGTAAAGCAAAATTCAATCCTGCTTCACAGGCGTATTAAAATGTAAAAGGAGAGCACAATGACAGGGGGATGTTCTGAATTAAGTCATAAATGTTGGACACTGACCTTCCTATTAGGATGTTGTGTAAATATGTTGGTTTATCTCAGTAGGAGAATTGTCAGAAAAACAAGCAAGGAAAGAATATGCCACCTCATACCGTTTTAAAAGTCTACCTAGAAATCGTGAGTATTATAATAATGAAAGGATCTCGCACCTTTACTTAAATTTCCTTTGGCTGCTCTCTGTGTACTACCCAACCACGTCCAGGAATTTTATATACATAACCTGCTTCTCCAGCTACCCTTTTCGATCATTTTCTATATTTCTTGTTTCTTCAGTGAAAGAGAGCTGGCAAACATTTTGCTGACCATATGGGCAAATGGAATACATGGCAACATAATGGGATATAGTACATCTAACAATGGATGAGCACAGTGCCTTCTGCATGTTCTCTGGCAGACTTTGATATTGCACATGGGACTACCATATTGAATGCAGGATGTGAATACTACGTGCAAGAAAAGGCGCTTTCTATGAAATAGTATAGAAAAGAGGATGAAAATTCTACGTACAAGAAATATTCTAATCTTCTCTGACCTAGAATTAGTGAAGGAGTGTACTCATGTCTTTGTCATTTGATCTTTTAGATAAGTAGGCTCTCACTTTTAAAGAGTCTCTGAATAACATAAGAATTAGGTAAATGAAGTATTTCTGTATGTTTATAACGAAAAGATTGACCTTGCACTAAATCTATTAGGAAAAAAGAACTCTAAAAATAAGACAAAGAAAAAAGGATATAAGTACTGCAATTGCTTTAAAAGTATTTTTTGAATATTCTCTTAAGTCTGGGGAGAAAGGGCTCATTCCTATAACTGAAAGTGGTATACGGGCACACATACAAGCAATGTTTAGCTCTTTTTGGTCTGAGCAATCTTGTTAACTTTTTTGGATAATTTTTTGCTAGTCCTGGCTATCTCCAGCCTAGGGATTGGAATCCGTTAAGCAAGCATTTGCAATATAACCCTGAGAGTATAGAGTAGAATATAGAGTTACTTACTATGTGAAAAGAGTACAGCTGAAGAACAGACCCATCAATCAGATGCTGCCTAAAAGGGCTTTTAAAATCATTCCAGCTAAACACCAACTTCTTTTGCAAAATATAAATTTGGATTGTACCAAAATTCAAGTGGCCTGTTTCGAACAGTTCATTGACTTCATCGGTAGTACAGTGTGAGGAAAGAAAATGAAGTTATCCAGACCATAATATGTTGTATAAACCTCTTTTGCATAGTAGCATGATTTGTATAAACTCTGCAGTCCTTTTATTAGTTTCTAAAAGTAAGGATGGAATTTGTTTTTTTTTCCTGTTGTGTGCTTATTCTGATCTCTTCCCAAAATATGCAGATTCTGCAAACACTTTTCTGGATAAGGAAGATGTGAATTTTTCCCTACTGGAAATTTATATAAACCAATAATCTCAAATAAATTAGCTGCATATAATGTACAGTCAGTAATTTATCCAACAAATTTAACTTCCTGTTCTGCACAAAGAATTAACAGAAGCAGTTTTCGATTTCCACAGGGTACTATCTATAGGGCTTTTTTTTGTTTTTCCCCAGAATTTCTGCCAAATTTCTTTGCAATTTGTTTTAATTCTGTGTGCTGATGGTAGACACTTTATTAAAGCATTCACTGTTCCATATGCTTTAATGAATTCTTTTGGCTAGTAGTGACAGACCGGATACCATACTGTCTTCTGGTTCTGACTCTGAAAAGCATATGAATACTTGGAGCATGAGTACTAAGACAATGTTTTCAACATCAGTGTTCAAGAAGCTTGAACCTGGTAAAATCATGGTCTTTTTAATAAAAACAATACCCCCTATCATTAATATTTGTTTTCTGGTACTTAAGATAAATTTATATGCAGCTACAAAGGGTTGTTTTTTTAAACGAAAGCTGTTAAGAAGTGAAGCTTTTATCACAGACACTCTCATACTGATAACAAAGTGCTTTTTTCCATTACTGCTACCTCATTTCCTTTTTCCATCATTTATGAGTTTATTTGTATCAGCATGAAAGGGATGATTACTTAAATCCACATCATCTCTCAAAGCAGAGACAAGTCTTTCGCTCTGCAGTGACTACACTGCTCAGAGGAGGGGATGTGACTTGTCCGAAGAAAAAAAGTTTTCTATGTGACATTTATTTTTCCTGTATTAATATACATTATAAAAAAGCTCAGATCACTGATACTTCAAATAGAAATAATTTTCTAATTGCTTAAGAAAAAAAGTAATATGTTCCCTGATAATGAAGAAATAACTAGTAGGAAATGATACTGATGTTCTGCAGGGATTTGGAAGAGCAGAAAATGAAGAGAGTAAGAAATTGAGCTATTGTTACTCACATATCTGATTTGGAAAGGAATAGTAGAGAGCAGCATAACCCACAAAGAATAGATATACTACCGATGATTTTAGATAGTATTTTTAGGAAGTATTTTTCTTCCCATTTAGGAAGTGGAGGATGTTGGTTTAAGGAGCAACTCAACTGCTAATAATGCTCTTCAAAGTGTTAAAAGTATGAAATTAATAAATATAATGAGCTAAGTATCACTGCCTAGAGTTTCTATATAAGGCCGGTTATACTCTTGGGAAAAGACTAAGGTCAGATTTAAAGCTCCATTGTTTCAAGTCCTGAAATAAAGCCTTCCGATCAACACAGAAGTCTCTATACCCTGCACAGCCTTCGCTTCGATCAGGACTTGGAAGACGTGAATCTAACTGCCACAGTCAACTGTTCAGGATGTTCAGGACCTTCCAGGTTTCCTTGTGCCCACGGGTATCAGGGCAGGCAACATTCAATCCACGAAGTTAGTTACAAAGTTCATCATCAACAGAGGAGATATTTTGGCTGGAAATTTTTAGAAAGAACTTACCTGTTGAGAGTTCCTTGATGATATATTTACTTAAGAAATGAACTCTTAGACCATGATTATCACAGACACTGGATATTCTGACTATAACCGCTATTGGGTTCATCTGCCTGCTTGCTTTCAGTAAAGAATTAATTTGCTCAGTCCAAAGTCTTTTTTACAATACTATTTGCAAACTGGCTTAAATTTAACAAAATTATATTAAGTTAATATTTGATAAAAGTCATACCATAGACATTTTTACAGTGAAATATCAGTGGAATTTGTTACAGGACATATGAAAGTGAAATGACATTAAGCCAATGTAAACAGCATGATGTCTTGTAGGACTGATTGTTGTTCCAAGGGAATATCATTTAATTTCAAGGTTTAATAATAGTTCAACATATTGTGAAGAAAATTTAATAAAGCATAAGTTTTAGCAGGGGTACATCTTAATTGTTTTACGAACACTTAATTTACTGCTGACAATATTAAAATTTTATTTTGGACTGGAACCTTTTATGGTCAGGTTCTTCCTGGTAAGCAGTCCGGACTTTCAATATCCAAATTATTATCATTATTATTATTTTAATCTGTGATGTTAATATAGCTTTCAAGGATACTAGTCAAGTTCTAGGAAGAAGCAGAGAATATTATGGCACAAAAGAAGTAAGTTAGCTATTTCTGAAGTGCGGACCAGTTAGTTTCTATACCACTCAGTGAGCACTCAGATTGCTGCCTTTTCACATATATATTTTAAAAAAGAGGTAAATGACTGCATTTTCACCGCTTTTAAAATTACTTTTTTAGCAAACCAGCTACTAATGAGGTGGAGATTAACAAAATCATTTAACCCAGAAGACCAATTTAATGTTGAATTAGTTCAGCAATCATCCTGCGTTAGCTGCCAGAGGGGGCTGGATCCTATTTTAGTAGTCTCACTGCAAATGAGATGATTGGTAAAATGTCATCATCGTGCACTGGGGAAGGTGGAGGTGGCAGAAGTAGCTCCCAGCTGCTCTATGCTATCAGTAATGAGGTATTGCTATCTGGATGCGTTCACCTGAACACACTGAGAAAAAATTAGTGCACTGCTCAGGGCAGGTCGAGTGACTCTGGATATGCCTGTAGGTAACGGGTACTTCAAACAGGTGCATCACTCTACTACTGTATCGATCCCAGACTCTCCAGCTTTCAGCTCCCATTTTAGCATTATGGAGAACAAAGAGTTGCTGGGGATGAAGCATTTTAAAGAGCCTCACTGCTGCTGTTTAGGTATGTGAGTGAGGGCTGCAACACAAATCCACCCCACCTGTGTGATTTTTTCAAGTTTCTCAAAACCTAGACTGAAGCTAACATAGATGATTAGTCCACAACTACGCTTGTTACACTCTCTGGTTACTTGCATGAACTTCCTAATAACAGTTATTTCTAAAAGTCTCACAAGCATTTATGACACTATCCTCAACCCCTTTTTTTCAGTTGTATCAATATTAATCACATTCAACTGGTTGGAACTAAAGAATATAGAAGAGAAATTACAAATAATTTCACCTTCCAGAAGTTACTTATTTAAGCTTTCTTGTTAGTCAATGAAAAGAAACAGGCAACTTTAAGAATAACTCATTCAAACCATTTTGGATAGCTATTTTGGACTGAGATAAACAACCTCATTCTCTTTGCTAACTGTAATAGGAAGCTGTTTGCAGCAGAAGACTAGGCAGCTACTTTAAAGTATAAAATTAACTTTCCGATGGCTAAAGCTGAGTGAGATCAGCTCACTCTTCAATCATTTGTTCAAGCTCAATATGCAGTTTCCACAGGAGCTAAAAAAATTGAACTGATGTCATTTGGCTCGTAGGCCAAAGCACTTGAAATAAGATTACCTTCCTCTGTGGGAAACATTCTTCAGAATTCTGCTGTACTCACTCAGGTAATATATTCATGTAGTTTTACGTTGGCCCACCGATACCTTCAGAGAACTTGAGAAGATCAAGGCTGAACCGCTGTAGAATTTGTGGACCTGCCCTCAGCCTGCATTATAAGTATTGGACTTGATTTCTTTACAACCAAAAATTCAGGGGAAAAAAATATTTTTATGCATCTCTTCTCAGATCAATTTATTTATTTTTATATTCTATCAGGAGATCCTAAGATGTGCCAGAGTAATCACACCTGGAAATTGTCTTTACTCTGTCAAGCAGGGAGATTAAGGACTGCGGCAGGACCAGTATGATACTGCTGCTGTTTTGTCTCTCAGCTGTACTCTGTAGATCTACCTATAATACGTAGAGGAGTAGCTGATCTTGGACTCATTTTTGCAGTGGCCAGCTAGTGCCAAGAGTGAAGATGACTGCAATTAAGCAAATATTCTTGACTGCCACTTGCAGCTGGTGTTATATCAACCAGTAAAAATAAGGATAGTATAAGCCTTCCACTTAATACAACTGCCAGACTAATGATATTATGCATAAAACAGCATCATCACTCAGCTCTCTACAAGGACATAAAAAACTGCAGCTTGTGCAAGTGTTATGCAGAGTAGTAGTGGACATCATCTTTCTGTGGACCTGTAAATTCAGTTTATTTATATGCTCACTTCCAGACAAATCAGCTGTGGCATAACAGGGTGTATTATGCAGCAGTGTTTTCAATACTGCACATGGAAAAGATCAATACATTTTCTGTGCCTAAGACATGAGAGACCTATTCACTTCACAGAGCAGCCAGGAAGGTGCAGTGCTGGTTACCAAAGGTATGTAAAGGACGAAGTAAGATCCTTCAGTACCCAGATTGCCGCCTTCTGCATATGGGCCTTACATGGTGCTATCAGCCTGTCAGAAGGATTTTGGGGAAGAGAGGATATAGGCCACGTGCAGGGAGTGGGAGAGGGTGCTCTATGCATGGAGAGGCTGGGAGGCACAGAGAGCAGTCTGTACACGAACAGGTTATATATGAACAATCAGTCAGAGAGGATATATTAAGGCTCTCTCTCTCTGTGCCAGTCCACAAATTATAAACATTACTGTATTATGCAGAAAACTTGTCTTGACTTCTTAGCCTTGAGCTCCAGGTCAATACATGTGTTAGCCACTGCAGCACATTTCAAGTTTGTTCTGTCCTTGGGTTTATGTAACCAGACTGGTTTTGACATATGACAGTCCAAATTAGTCAAAGATTTTTTGAGGTTAATACAATGCAAGATCAAAGTAATACAAAATTTTAGCTAAAAAATCCTCTAAATAAAACACTACTTTCTTTTCAAATATAGATTTATTTTCTTTTTGCAATTTTTCTACTATTCTTTTAGAAAGAGAATAAAAAATACGTTCTCCAGCTTAAGGTGAACTACATGTACAGACCCCTGTACATATCCATTTTACAAGGATTTTGCATCAGCACAAAGGTGTTCCTGCATATATTTTTAGAAAAGAGGATTCTGTACATAAATGAAACAGGTCAAAATGGTCACATCTTCAATTCAAGATGGGATAAAAGTTTCCTAAGCTTAAAAAACACAAGTCACTTTAGATACTTCTGAAACCAGTTCAAAAAAATGTTGAATGTAGTTTTGAAATATAAAGTTTAGGTCAATGTCAAGCTATTCTGATTAATTTTTAAAAAGCTATAAAATCTGATTTGTTTTATTTAGATGGTTGGATTAGACTATCTCATCATTATTAATACTTTTTTTCTAGCATTAAAAATATAAATCTAGATATTTAGTGTGACCTGATCTTGGGATAGGAAATAATTTATTTAATCTACAGGGAAAAATAAATTATCTTTGAAACTTTGCTATTAGAACTATAGATAAATATACAGAATTTAAAAATTCATCTGTAAGGATAAAATTATCCTGCAGAAGATTCTTAAAGCAGTCAATTGCTGCTCTAAAACAGTTATGGTGATTTCGATGTTAGTAATTTTGCTCCTAGCTATTTTGCACTTGAAACATTGCAATACATTTTTAAAATGCCATACTGAAGAATATTAATGATGAAACAAATTGACTAGTGCTACAGAGTTGTATCTGTTTTCTCTTTTTTTTTACGAGCATATTTAATTGCACATGTTTCTTAACTTTCTAATTACAACCAGCACTAAAAATGTCTAGATGTTTAAGGATGCATTTTTATATTTAAACATACCTCACTATTAATACTTATACAGCAGATAGCTCACTAAGATATAATGATAGGATATTAAAGTAGATTAGAAATCTCATTATTAAAACATGAGCTCATCTGAATAGAAAGGAAAAAAATAAAGTACTCTAAATGGAATAAGCACCTCTTCATTTTCTTTCACAAATATCATTCTATTATGAGCTAAATGTCAGAGACATAAAGACATAACCGGTGGCATGATCCCATCAGGGAGGTTTGTATCTGTTATCATACTGTATTTAACATTATTTTCCTAAAGATTTTAAACAAAGCTAGTGAACTTTATTCAGCGCTCAGATTTCAACCAAATCTGTTTTAGACTGTCTGGGGGTTGATTGTTTATTTGTAAAGTGTAAGACATGACTGCAGTCAAATAACATCTCTTCCTGTATTTTAGCTTGGTATTAGGGCAGACACCAATTATGAAATTGTGCTGCCAGGTTACCCCTCTAAGGGCAGTCACACACTTCATGTTTCCAGTGGCAAATTGAATTTGACATTTAATTTGAAACCCAAGATACCATAATGTAAAACCTTCTGCAATATTAGTGATAAAGCAGGAGGGCAGACATCCTGGCTGCCTCTTTTTAACAATTCTCTCCATGTTACCACTGCCTTCATTATTTTTCATTGAGATTTTTTCCTGATCATTAAAGGAAAATTACAGTAAACGTTTAGAATCACAGTAGTTCAGAATGACAGCATTTCAGCTTTCTTTACGTACACTAAAATATCTCCTACTGTGAAGTTCACCTATATACATTATCTGAAGACCGTGTCATCTTTTTCATTTCGATCAGTCCTCAGATAGCATAAGTCTTACAAGCAGATTAAACTTGAAAGACTTCATTATGAAGGGCTGATGAAAGAAGAAGTGAAAAATGTAAGTGGTGCTGACACTTGCTCATATTTTTACTTTTTTATAAGAGAGTTTAATTTTACATTGCATAAAAAAGTTTACTGTGGTTGTTGCAAGTCTTCTATTAGTTGGAGGTTACTTTCTCACACACATTTCTGTATGACTTGCCACCCTTTATTTAAAGCACTTCCGAGGAAATTACTGAAATGTAGATTATTTCCAAGAAGTAGCTAGAATTCCTCCTTGCTTTAGAGAATGCACAGGTTTATTGCCAGAAATTAAGAATACTGTAAACTGAAAGTGCAAAGGCTGTTTTGATACACATGCAGATTAGACTTACCCAGGACACTGGGTTAACCATCACTTTGGATGTTAGTAGTACATGGAAGAAAATATCAAGTTTGTTGTCTCTGTAAATTGTCATAATGCAACAGTCATGAATGAAGCTGTGACATGAATACTCAGCATTCAGCCCAGAGGCTCCTGCCTTAGAGCTCACTACATTAAGTAACAACGGGCTTCTGCACTATTGGTTTGTCAGTACTCAAATATAATCAAGAACAGTTATAAGCATAGTGCTGTTGAATCATCCAACGCACACAATACATTCATATTTAACTCAGTGCAAAGTTAGTTTTGCACAAACTGGCACTCTCTGATCTATAGGAAAGTGTGCAGAAACAAAGTTATTTCCTTTTTTTCTTTTCCAAACACATATGAACCAGCAGGCTGAGTTCTACTGGTTAAGCGCTCTGTGTCCAGTGGCTGCAGTGCTTTTAGTATTATTTTTGTATTGTCAAAATCTGAAATCACTCTCATGCAGCTCTACTGCCTTAGCAATCTCTGTACAGTACCCTCATTTCCCTAAGTATACCAGGAGGTTGTCACAATTGGGTCAGAATAAGAAGTGGAAGAATATGTCCTGCTTCTCTCCTCTTTTTTTTTTTTTTTTTAATTTCCTAAATGAGTTCTGCTTAAAGGTTTTTCTGGGAAGGATGGCATCCTCCTTAACTAAAAGTCATGAACCCTCTTATTGATTTCAGGAGAACAATATAATTGATTGGGTAGATAGCACTCTTTTCCATTCATCTTGCCAATGATTGCATGTTTATCAGAACTTATCATGCAAAACTTGAAATCTTTCTTTTAGCTTGCGGGTTATAATTGGTTGCAGGTTCCATTCAACGAGAGATAATAATTCCTTTCCTTTCCTTCTATTCCATTCGCATAAGGAAAATGACAGGATTTAGATGTAAGAACACAAACTATAAACTTTAAGTTTTTGGTACGGCATTTTTGTTCCTGTATAACGTGCTTCACTTTGGCAAATCCATTGTGCCTACAAAATGAAAACTAGGAACAACAATTCAGCAAAAGCAGACGAAGCATAATGAAGAAGATATGTAACTTTTGGCGATTGCGTGCTGAAATTTTTACATCAGGCAAAAATCAGCCGTGTAAAGCAAGTCAGGGGCTACTGGATGTCCTGGGACGTACAGGACAGGCGCCTGGCACTTCCTATTCACTGCCTATCAGGTAGGCCCTACTGGGACAGAATTTTCAGTCACTTTTTTGGCAGGGAGTAAAACATCAGACCCACCACTGCCCCTACTTAAGATGACTTTCTGAGTTTCTACAAGATATGTGGAATTATGGTGCTTTTTATTCTAAGTTTACCCGTTCTCTTCCAAGAAACAAAAGCCCCTTAAGCACCGTCACAAGTAGCAGCTCCAAGGGAAATAAGGTGAAGCCGAGGTAGAGCAATGACTATGTTTGTCTTCCGCCCTGATAATTAGTTGGAATTGTGAGTGTTTTACAATTCAGTTTCTAACCTCTGCTGCGAAACCAGAATAGCAGCATGGTTAATAGACAGAGTGACACTTATCTGAAACTGAATGCTGTCTCAGGACGCCTTGTCACCTTTCTACCCTTCACTATAGGGTTCATGCAAAGCAGCAGAGAGAGAGCAGATGCCAAGAGGGTTACAGTGTTATGCAAAGTAAGCTCTCAAAAATCATTCAGTAGTGTCTTTTGTTAAGTATCATGTTATGGTTTCTACTTTTCTCATTAAGGGTGGTCCCTTAGATTCTTGCTATATTCGTTTCTCCATAAAAATTTGCATTACACGTTGTTACTTTGATAGTTCCCAACATAAAAATATCTGAAAAATTGGAAAGAGAAAATAATCCCTGGCACATTCATCTCTTTTGTTTCTTTTTCTTTCCATGATAGCTTGGATTATTTAAAATTTATTACTGAAAAAAAGAAGAATGAGGAGATCATTAAATAAGGTTATGTAGATTACTGTTGAAACTAGGCAGATATTGCTTGTGCTTTGATCGTTGTTTCTAAGTGTGAGGAGTATATTATTTGCATCCTTTTTACTTGTGCTTATGGTACTCCTTGGCCCCATGGGGTGAACTATTAAAGGGCCAAAGCTTTATTAAAATAATTAATCTGATTTTAAATTAAACGGACTTTCTAAATTGAACTAAACTGAAACTAGGACAAAGGGACGTTAGCAATATTAGAATCTTTCATAGTTTAATAATACAGTTAAGCAAAATCCTGTGTTAGCTTGGCCTATTTCTAGCTAATTGAAAGAGAAAGTTTATAATTGTGGATCCTTTACTTCAACACTGAAAGGGTATTAAATGATAATCTCCTAGCTGAGGAAAATCTTAAGCTAAAAACACATGTGAGAGTTCAAACTAAATGGGTAGAAATATTTTAATTATATCGCTCTTTAAAATTCGCAGTGAAGAAAACCTTGTGTTGCATCAAGGAAAGAACAAAAACAAAAAACAAAGTGAAAAAAACCCAACACATTATTTCCTTAACTTGAAAATTCTGCCACAGGTTTCATCCTACCTGCATTTACACCTTTTTAATATTTCAGAAAACTTTGCTAATGGACATAAAGTGAAAAAAATCTCAGGTGCTCACACCAGATTTAGATTTGCAGATCTCTTTGATGATATATTAATGAAAGAGACTGTCATTTATGAGGTGGACATGAAGAAACCAAACTAGGCTACACTCATTCAAAGTACTTATCACTGTTGTGTAGGTATAGGCAAAGAGAATTAGTAAAAATATCAGAGCTGAAAGTGGAGATATCTTCTTTTTTGAGCATATTTACATAGACTAAAGGGTGGAGAAAATTTCGAGAATCATAGACCACTCATGGCCTTCAGATAAGACATTTTGACGTGAAATGTGTGAGTTAAATAGTGATATACTTAAACCATTTAATAAACTGATTAATTTCCTCTCTACAGTCTTTGCTTTCAAACCTATGGAGGTAGGGGGGAATTGGGTAACAGTTTGTATAGTAAATACAGGCAGTGACTGATGAGAAACGTGGATCCTCATTTCTCAGATTTCTTGAAGGAAACAGGAGATGGCCATTTGTACACAACCTTCCAGTTCATTTCAGCTGAATTCAGTATAATTATTTTACTGCACTGGAGACACATGGGATGGATCCTGCCCTCCTCCTGATGATGTGATGACTTACTAAGCATAGCAGTGGTGCCACCGCTTTGAGAAGTGTCATTTAATACTTTCAGTGTTGCAGAAGAGACAGGGGGAAAGGAATAATGCAATTTGAATTCAGTGAAGGGGAGAAAATATACAGCAAAAGTAGTCTGGAGAGCAATGGAAAAAATATAGCTATGTTAACTTGTCTTATTTCTAAAGATCAGATTGGTAAATTAAAAAAGAAAAAAGAAAAAAAAAGAAAAATAGGTGAGTACGTCTCCAATTTTTCTCAATTGTTCTTTTACACCATAAATTCTATGTCACTGTTGATGTCTAAGGTGAATGATTAAAGAAAGATCATGGCATTCTGCCCCCAGATAACTTCTATGCTCATAGCACAAGCAGATAAAATATTACAGGGTAGCTAGAAATCCAAAAATAAATCTGCTGTGTCTCCCATTCCTATATACACTGATATCACGTGTCTTATCCTCAGCTGTCCTTGCTGGTTGGCCATCACAGACCAACATTTGTCCTTGCCTATTTGCATATAATATACTACAAAGTTAATGCAGCATCATCACTGTTTAGTATCTTATTTTTTTTTCTCCTTCCACAAAGAAAATATAAAATTAAGAAAAGTCCTTTTCTCCCTTGTAAACACTAGATTTTTATCATTCTTCATCACCTTCAAAAGTCTTCAGGAAGAAATACAATCAAAAAAGATGGAAAGAAATGGAAAAATAAAAATACCCAGCCAGTCACACCTCCTTCCTATGGATATTATTGTCAGAGTCTCTTTATGTTTACTCAGGCAATCAAGGAACTAGGACAGAAAAATCCCACCAATGCACCATTTTCTGTCACTGCTTTAGCCAATTGTGCTTAGCTATTGCCAACTATAGACAACAGCTCCAAACTAGCATTGGCAACGACAGCTGCCAAGCTGACAAAATCAATTTAAGTTCTGAGCAATATTTATAACAACAATAATGCCATTTTTTAAATCTTTGTCAGTCAAACAAAAAGAAAGATTAGGGTTGTTCGTACGATTATAAATTGTAGTTCCTTTGACTATGCAACAGGAAATGTAAATACATTATTTCAGATATACAAGGTAGAGTCATAATAAGCACAGATACCTGATATGCCATTTGTAAGCTTGGCTAACATATTAGTTTGAAAGCAGGTGAAAACAATTTAATAACATCCACAAGTCATTAGAGGTTTTTAGAACCAGGTCCTGTCTCCTACAAGCATTGCAATGTTCATTGTGTTCCCCCACGTGGTCCTTCTCCTTATGAGCAGAAAACACCCATTCCCCCCTTTCCCGTCATTTACACCCTCAGCTTTCCTAGTGCAACACCCATCAGGCCTGCATTGCTGGCTGAGAGGTACATCACTGCTGTCCAGTCACAACAGTACCAATCGGAGGGGTCTGAGCAGGTTGGAAGGCTAAAGGAAAAGCTTCAGAGCTACTTCTTCTCTAAGTTAGTTACGGAAGTGAACATTTGCACACTTATAAATATATATATGTATATACACTCCCACACATACCTTTTAAATATATATAAATTCACACATACATATATAGAGATACATTGTTTAATCTTTACCTTATTATCTTATGCGATGACAAATTTATCTTGGCATTACTTTTATCAAACCTAAATATTTCAATTTAATGGTCAGGTGTCTGTCCAATAAAATATTTATAAAAATATTTTGTTGTAAGAAAAAACTGCTGCTACTTTTACCATTTTAAGTAAACAAACATGAGACCAAAAATGTTTTTGTTTTTTTTTTGTTTTGTTTTTCAAAATCAGAAAGATTTTATGGAAAATGAATCTACTGATGCTATTTTTTACTTGGTATGTCAAGAATTTTTTTGAGACTTACACCTCATTTTTAAAAATAAATACTTTACTTTTAATTTCTCAAGCTTCCATGATGCAACATTGTTCGGGAAATTGTTGCATTGTCTTTTAAATAAAAATAATGAATATATTAAAAAGGAATATTAGCATTTAAGCCATATATTCCACCTACCAATTTGAGGAAAAGATCCAAAGGAGTAAAAATATTTTATTTATTGAACAATAGGTAGTAATGTGCAAATTAAAAATACCCTTTTCCGTAAGTCAAGTTACTTGTATGCTTTAGTTCTATGCAGACTACTTTGCCTCATATGCACCAGGCCTAAAACACTGGAAAGATTAAGATAAGCTTAGAGATAAATGATGTATTTGAGTACTTAGTTGTACACAGGTGCTGTAGCATATGGAATAGATGAACAATAGGTAGTTCAGGAAGGCTTTGGTATGAGAATACAAACATAACCAGCAATAAAAAGAAAACAAGAAACGTGTTACTATAAAAGAAGGAACTTACACCACACAGTGACCTGACTTTGAATGTCATGTACCAACAGGCTCAACCAGGCAGTCATAACCTTTAGTTATGTCAATTCTTCTGTCTATTTATTTAGCTTTTTTTTTTTTTTTAAGTGAGCTGGAATGAGATAAAGATTTTATTAATCTTTCTCCTTCAGGAACAATTTGAGTTATAACAGACAGTCTACAGAAAATTACAATAAAATTACTGAAGTTATTATAAGGAAGGATGTTAAAATAATCCAAAATATCTATATATCTACACTGAAACAATCCAAGTTAGTTCCAACAAAAATTTTACAAACACCTCCGTGTGATAGAGAAAAAAAGATAGGAGAGATGTAATATTTTCTTGGGGCCCAGCTCCAAAAGCCAGTCTTCTACATCCTTTATATTATGTAACAGCTAATTTACTTATTCATTAACTATCATAGTAAACATGAAGTATATGTTGTATTTATTAATGTCATTAACATATAATGGTGCCATACTGCCATGAAATTCTGTTTAAAAGTATTTGAGAAACAGGAATTATTTTTTTGTTAAATATGTTAACTACCACACATATCACCTTATCTGAAAAATACCTTCCCTTTTTTCTATTAAAATACCAAGACCTTTCCTTTTATCCGTTCAAAACAAACTCTTGTTTGAACAGTATTGCAGCTTTTTTTTTTTTTTTTATTTTCTAGGGCATGCTATTCCTTAGGTGGGTATCTAACTTTCCCATTTGTTTCCTGCATTTGTTTCCCCATTTTATCAAATCTGATCTGTGTTTGTTCTTAATCTGAAATGCTATAGACAAGCAATAAGCCCCATTGGTTTTCTGGCTTCTCCGGTCAGATCTTGTAATTCTTAATCAGAAGCAGGTCCAGTCTGGGCACCTCCTCTTATCCCCTACCTATAATAAGCTCTTAATTCCGAGGAAAACTTATGTCTAGTACCCATCACAGCATCAGACACTGCTACTTGAAAAAGCATTTCATAAGCCATGTAGCACAACATGAGCAACTAAATGAGAAGTAAATATATAAATAAGTTGTTAATATGAAATCACAAAGTTGTTCTATCTTCTGTGTAATCAAATAGAATCTGACCTATTCTTACTAGTACTGTAACATTTTTCTTTTTCTAATTGAGAGTAGTCATCTATTGTCAGCGAAAGATTTTGTAATCCATGCCACTCTTAAATCTTGTTTTTTTTTTTTTTTTTAACTCTGGACTAATCCTTCAGCAATAAATATATTAGAACTACAGAGGGATGAAAATTGCGTGAAATCACAAAAGCATGAGAAATTGAGGAGAATTTGAAAACACTTTATTAAAAAAATTAAGAACCTTCAAATGCAGTTTTATATGAGGCTTAGTCACTAAAAAGTGGAATGAAACCTGTTGCAAATATAGCTGCTGGAAGGAAAGAAAAAGAAATATTCTATATCTGGAGTTTATATTGGCATTCAAAAAAGGAAGAGAACAGGAAGAGAGCTACCAGGAAGAGAGCTGTTCTGTCCACCACTGTTAAATCATAGATAACAGGAATTTTCATAACTGCAATGCACACCTAGTGCTGCCTACAAATAGATGTACCTACTTTGTACTGTCCATTGCAGGGCTCCAAATGCCCATAACAGCAGCAGGTAGGAGTTGTCCATGTACCCTGGGGAACCTCCAGACATGGCTCCATTAACTAACTTTAGCAAAACTGTAGCTTCTGTCCTTATTCCATGCAATCTCAGAAGGAGGCAGAATATTAACTGTAGGAAAGCCTATAGGTGTGGGGCTATACCTCATATGGACACTATATTATATTTTATACTTTAGGGGGAAAAAAGATTTTATCTACCGAACTTTTGCCAAAATATTCTGGATGTTATAAGGCAGGTGTGAAGGTGAACCCTGAGCTACCACCGACTTGAATGGGAACCACCAAGAATTCTCAGCACTAACTGGCACAATTAGCAAGGCAGAGGAGCGCTCAGCAACACCTTGCACGGTTATACTCGTAACTGAACATCTCTGGTACCACTTCACTAACTAAACACAGGCTTTTCTCTTTGAAGAATCAAAAACAGCTTTATGGATTTTCTTGGAGCCACATATACATTTCTTCGATAAGAAGCTTGAGAAACTGCAGTCCAATGGTAATTTACAGGGAAGTTATAAACTACAGAAAATCATGGCGTGGAACGAAAAAATTGCTCAGCAGCCCTGAAGAGGGAACAGCAGCAAAAATTAGAGTGGATTGTGTCTTCAGTGTCTAGTGGAAAATATACAAAGGATAGATATTTTTGTGAGGCAGATTCGGAGTCTAGGCATGTTATGTGATCCTTGATTGATGAATTTACCTGAAAGAGTTGAATTTCTCTCTGAAATTGGGTTATCAGATGAGTATAATTTGCGAATGGCAAAAGGCCCATTGCAACTTGAAAAACTAGCTGACCGCTACCAGAACTAGGCATTTACTATTAGCAGAGATTGGTACAGATAAAACATCAGAAAATATTTCTTGGAATACTGTCTTGAATGGAGAGCTTTCAAAATGGAAAGTGAAATTCTTCATCTTAGAAGTTACTACTGACAATCAATTTTTTGTTGTTTTTACTCAAAATGAAATAAATTAATCCTAATCTGCTTATATTACTTTATTGAAGACCTGCAAAAGGCCTCTCAAATAAATAAGAACATGCTGAGTTAAAACTACCTGCAATTTTTATTGGGCCCCTGCCATTAACTGATATTTTACCTGTGAATGAAAAACAGGAGGTGAGAATCCAGACCAATCAATGTTTCAATCTGAGAAAAATAAGCAGTTCTATTCAGTGTTTTCCTAGAGAAAAACACTGGAATTTAAAGCTTATTGTGCTGATTATTAAAAGAAGAGAGAAATAAAAAGATATCTTTGCAACATTAGGGAAATTAAGTAAATCTTCAGGAAGTAGGAACAGATAGAATAAATTTTCATGTACTAACATTTGTATTTAGAGAGATGCAAGAAAGCTGGAACAGACTTTTTCCCCACCCCCCTAAAAGTGTAAAAGTCCATGTTTTATGAGATATTGTTTTTCCACTTTCATAATAAATTTGAATACTTTTATCTTAAACAAGCCAAGTGACAGGAATGAACCTGTCATTCAGAAATAATGATAACAGTACCAAAAAAATGTAGAAAGTTCATAGTAGTGCATTTTCATGAACATGTTTAAAATCAGTCAGGGAAGATTTCATCACGTAATATGCATTATCAGCATATATGAGTTCAAATAGTAAAATTCATATACATGAACTATCTGATTGAACAAGAAATATATAAAAATTGAGACAATCTCCTTTTTTAGTAAAATGTATTAAAAGGATTAAAAACTACCTTTAAGGAAATAAATGCACATGGTAAATCTCTAAGAAAAATGAAAGCTTGGGCCAACACTCTGCCCACAGGGGAATCCAAACACCCAGTAAAATAAAAGAGGTCCCAGGTAGAATATGCTCCAACTGATGCTTGTCTAAAGAATGGATTATGCTTTCACAAAAGAACTGAACATAAACTATTTAACTCTTAGAAAAAAAAGCCAAACCACCGAATAGCCAATTTTAATAAAGAATGTATGTCTTTTTCATTTAAAAAAATATATTGGTGCAGTCTCTGATTATTAAAAATAAATGATAACTACATTAAAGAAAATGGGAATTCTAGAATATCTCAAACAAAATTCTGTATTCTCTAGGATGGCACTGTAGTGATTTCATTAGCAAGAGACAGAAGAGTTAATTTGAATAAAGAACAGTAAGTACAAATATAAGTTTTCTAGTGGTGTTACTCTTCATCCAGTGAGGAGTCAGGCAACATACCAGGGGCATTGCTATAAGCAATAGGACATACCCAAATTATGATGGTGGAAAGAGAAGAGCAGCTGTAATACCCGAAGGAGCAGGTTTTTCTCAGTCTCGGAGTATATGTTGTCTTGCCTTTTGACAATAGATGACAGTGGATAAAGACATTTGTGAAACAACTTTTTGACGGATACGGTTGACGTACATATTTTACTGACAACTAACAAGACAACACACTAATATTTAAAGTTCATAAAGCTACCTGAGAAACAAAACAAAATAAATCAACAACCTGAATGATTTTCATGAAAGTCAGTTAAAAAAAAAACAAAAAAACACTGAGTTTAAAGCAAAGGACATTAGATAGTCTCTGCTACAGTTAATAGTCACTAGAACAACTAATTAATATTTTTCTGTTTAGTTCCATGGAGTCTTCATATTACTTTTCTTTAAAGGGAAATAAATTCTCAGATACTGAAAGTTTTAAAAAACCTTAAACGATTTAAACATTTCAGAATGCTATCTATGCTGGAAGTTATTGAAACTAGTAAAATGGTTATTATAAAATGTCAGGATCTTTAATCACCTTCTTTCAATTCATGTATTATTACAATTTACAATGAAGTACGTGTATGCCTAACTTTAAGAACAGCAATTGTGTTGCCCGTATTGTTAGGATGTCAGCTGCCAAGATGGAAAATGCTTTTTGTCTAAAAAGTGTCACAATCTTTTTTTTTATCCCATCTCTAAACACTGGAAAATAAAGTCATGTTTGAATAATGCGTTTTCTTGCAAGTCAGTATGAGATAGTAAGAGCAGTAGAACAGATTATGTACGGGAGATTTTGACAGGCATGAGGATTACATCTGATAATAACTAAACTTTCTCATTAATTAGTTCATTCTTCTTTATTGTCAGAAACGCATGTTCAGTTCTCTAATACATGTGACCTATACAAGTTATGTTAGGACTACAGTTTTTATTATCAATATCAGTCAACACACGACAATTGCCAAAACCATTTTTTTGATGCTGAGAGCTAAATACTAAGGAAAAGAAATTTTTCTTTAATATTACTAACATAAACACTCTTTGCCAACTATTGCCAGCACCAAATGTTAAGAATATGGACTGCCAAGGTAGAGCTTGACAGTACAGAACTTCCTTTTTAATTGCCTATCAGCCAGAAAAGATCATTTGGAGCTGAACAAAAAACTAAGGTTAACCTTTTGAATTTATTTGCAAACTAGTTATTAAAAAAAAAAAAAAAGAATTTGGAGTCCAATGAAACCATTTTAATTCTACATTATATATCAGATCTTGTTTCTACTTCAAGTGGCTACTAACATGGTGTTAATTTTTTGAAATAAAGTTAATTATATGAAAATATTTCATTTAGGTTCCTTTTTACTGCCTCCATGCAGTACAAAAAGTCATACTGTTCCTAAGGAAAGTTAATTTAAGATTTCAGCTAGACTAATATCAAGCACATTTCTACCAATAAAATGGATTGTCTAAATCACAAGTTTTAACATTCAGGATTATCTCAATTGGCAAAGGTTGGAAATATAAAATTTAAGTACTGTAGCCCTGTAAGCAATTGGAGTAACACGAAGCTTTATGGCATGTTTGACAAGAACTTCATGCTGGAGTAACAAATAAGATATCTAGTGAAAAGACTACTGTCTACAATGTTTATAGAAGTTCAGTATTGCACACATGCAGAGTAGCAATTTTTCAAAAATGATACTTAAAGATAAATAACATGCACTAAAGGCAGTGATGCCCATGATTAGAGTTTGCATAAGTATTTAATGCTAATACTTGGTAGGAGAATGTAGGATACAATGTATATGAGCATTACAGGATGCAATGTATATAACAATGAACCCTAATTTGTGACCATGGAGTCAAACTGCTGCAAGGGGAGATTCCACTATATGTTAGTTATCACCTGAACAGAGAGCTTTATTTGCTATTGTATTGTATTGCCTTGAATAAAGGAAGTGTTAAGTCAACCTTTGTGTCTAGACAAATCTTAGTGAACGCAGTCTTTGAAAGCAGTGGAATCAGGGAGACACTGGATCAGCTGGGGGCAGGTGGGTGATGAGTAGCTGTTTCCTCAAATGCAGATGCTAGACACTCAAAATAACAGTCCCTAGTGTAGTTTAACTGTATGCTTCTCCTTCCACAAAATAGTCTCCAGCTTTACTTGAAGCTGTAAACAGGCAGTTTCTATATATCTGACTTCCAGAACATCTTATTGTCAAAAAGACATCAGCTATAGGCTTTGGAACGTGTAAGCTCCCAGGTATCACCATATAATGATTTTTTTTTCCCCCAGGTTAGACACAACTGTATTTCAGGAAGAACTGTGTCACTGGCTGATATTTTGCATGCAGTCTGCTTCATACAAAACTTAAAAATATTCTGAAACATTTTGTATGCCATGGAGAAAGGCTAATTTGAAATAAATTTACGATCTTCATCCTTTTCTTTCCCTCTTTTTTTCCTCCAAAGGACCATGCATCAAGTTTACAAGTGGAAGATGCATTCCAAGAGACAGAAACATTTCATTTGTCTTTTGCAGAAGGCATTTACAGGGTAGCTGTGATAGCAGGAAGAAAATAGCTCCACAAATTAATGGAAATACAATTGCAGTGCTTGAATCCTTAGAAGTTATGGGTGGAAAAAGTATACTTCTACTTTTCAGCACATTGATTATTTTTTCCTTTGGAAACTCTCCTACGGGTCAGCTGCACACAATGTTCCTTTGCGCTAGCATTCAGATTAAATTGTAATGTGGTTTGGCTCTGAGAGGCATGAATGGGGGCAAGTATTGAAAGATATAACTGAAAGTTTGATATTGCTTTTAGAATATTGAATTTAGACTGAAGAGACACCTTAATTGTTAGTTTATTCTTATGACCAACTAGATAGGGTGCAAATAAAAGAAAATCAATTTTATTTGTTTTGTCCTATCAATGGTCTCTGAGTTCCGCTATGACGTACCACATTCTCAGTTTGACATGTGGCTAGCAACATTGACTAAAATGTTAGCTGATTCTTCTTTAATTGTCCATCTCTCTTCTAGAACTACAGATGACTGATCTTGAAAACAAGGTATGTCAAGCCTTACTGTATACAGTTATCAGGTCCTCCCCAGTCTTTAACTATTTGTAAGAGCAAAAAGGTGCATTCATTTTAAAAGAGAGTAAAGTATCTGGCCATTTTTAGAACTATGACTGCTACTGTAAGGGGGTTAAAAACATGAATTAATAAATTTCCATGTCTATGCATTTTCTACTCCAGGCTTCAGAAAGGAGATTCTAAAACGTGAAGAATTCATGTAGAAGATGTTGTTCGTGACATTATCTATATATGCAGAAAGGTCAGGCAAAGAGATAAAAAAAAAAAAACGAAGAAAGTGGTGAGTAAGAAACAGAAAAGACCTCGAAATCATAGTCTGATTTTCAGGTCTGTTGTCTAATGCAACTTTAAAAGTTTAGAGAAATGCAACTTCCAAATTAAAAATATCTGTTTCAGTGAAGTTACTGATGGTTTATAAAAGAGATAGGGAAAAAGTCAAAATGAAATAAAGAAAAACTAATTATATTCAAATAAATAATTACATTTATCTTGATATTTTAAACCTGAAATTATTTCTCTCATAGAGGGTTGTATAATCTCCTAATAACATTTTGTTTGCACTGTGATCCAGATACAGACCAGCAAATTCAAACACTAGTGGCATCATAACGCTTCACCAAGAAATTCATAGCAGGGCTTGATCCTGGGTAAATCCTCCCAGGCAGGTGGTCAAAGCAGCCATCCAGTCTGAATTACATGGTGCTGCTGATGCGCTTTCTGCTGTGCTAGTATTTTATGGCTTGTGTGAGAGTGTGTAGATAAGCTGTAAACATGTGATCATTACTCACAGCTCAAACAATTATCTCTTTTGAACCTTTTCTCTTCAGTTAGACTAATCAATTTTGCTGTAATATGTTTTCTACCTTTCAATTTTTCTGCGTATATCTGGTAAGTACACAGATGTTTCTGTGGAGTTCAAAATACTCCCCTCCTATCTAAAGTGCAAGACCTTCATGGATACCACTGACCAACTTCTAAAGTGAAGCCCAGCATTGTAAGAGCTTCCTCAACTGGTATCAAATTGTATTCTTTACCTGTAATTTGCTATCCAATATCAGTGCTCCCGATGGAATTGCTTAGATCAGATAGAAGCCAAAAATATACATGGCAGACTCCTTCCTGCAGTTTGCAGTTTTCTCTACAATTTGCAAAGGTATCAGTTCTTAGCTGCCCTTCTGCAGTAGCTCAGAAAAGGCTGGAAGTGAGCCAAAGTGAGAAGAACTGAGGTGAAAACTCATTTCAGGCTATGCAGAGACATTGTCCTTTTCCAAAGGACCGTTATTGGATAACAGTGAAAGCTGTTACAGCAAAAAGGCATGGAAATAGCTAACTAGAGGAAATTCTAGTGAAGAGGAAACAGTGGGGAGTTCCTCATGCTTCTCTTTTCAGGCACCTACACAATATAAACCAAATTGCAATGCATAAAGTTCTCTGGTTCTGCTCACTGCCTTTCCCTGAAGCCTTTCCAGGCTTGAGTCATGCACCATCAGCTCTGATCTTTATTATTCTCCCATCAAACTGTAGTGGGAAGCAAATTACTTAGAGTCCTCTGGAACTTCTTCGAGTTTCCCTAGCAGTCATGTAGCTTTGCTTTAAAAATAAGCAGTAGTTCTCCCAGCAAAGGACTTTGTGGAGGTGCCATAAGGAATTTGCTTACTCTCATCACTGAGACATGGAAAGCCATTTGGAAAGTTTCTTAAGTGACTCATATGGCTTATTGCCTACAGCATCTGCAAATGCATTGATAAGAACAGTGCCTAAATTAAACTGGCACTTTGTATACGAGAGGTTTTTCTGAGTTGCACATGGGTGGGTAACAATCAGCCTTACAGTGTGGGAACACAAATGAAATTGCCTTTCTTCCTAGACGGAGGGAATGGAGAACAATATTCCCTTCTGACTGGCATTGATCCAAATATTTTTAATTGCTTACAGAGAATAGCTTTGTGCTTGTGATAAACACAAAGCACAAAACCTATCTTGCAATTTATGATTCTGGGAAGGGGTTAAGGAGGGATGCTGGGCTAGAAGTTGGTCAAACAATAGATAAACAAATATTTGCTTTCATTTAGGTTTCTGGAGGCTGTGAATCCCTTTTGAAGCATATAGGCAAGGCAAGGTCAGATTTCTATTGATAACTAATCCCTACATCTTGCCCTTTATCTTGTATATGGAAAAAGTCTTAGTTAAACTATACTGACAGTTTTAAGAGTACCATTATTTTGTATGTGCAGAGGTGCTGAAGGTATATTAATGTATGATGTTTGAGATTTCTTCCTGAGTCAGAACTGAAGAGTCTGTGAAACATGAAGTGAAGCTTACTACCCTAGAAAGTCACTAAAAGTAATATTTTACAATTGAAAATAAGAATGAAGTTTTTAGACACACATGCACACGCACATGTACACACACATACACATGCACACACAACCACTAACCTGAGCTGGTTGATACTTTTAAGTTAGAGATCACTAAGAAACCAAACATTTTGTCTCTTAATAATCTATTTATATGGTATTAAATACTTTTACTGAAGCATTTTCAGTTGCCCGTACTGCTCAGTTTCTGTATCCATGCTGGACCGGAATTTTCCCAACGCCTTTAAGGAATCAGACACATGACGGGCATCAACACTTCACAGGGATGTGTGGCCAACATTTGGTACTGCTCTGCCAATCTGCCAATGCAGTTGGGTCACTGACTGTTAGATGCAAAACTACAGACAGAAACATTAGATTATCCTTTTCAAAAACTACTATAAGGTCATAACTGTAACAGTTGCTGGACAAGTACTTTTAAATGATAGACTCCCACATCAGAAATTGAGGAAAGGTTTGATTCTCTATTTCACATAGTCTTGAATACCTGGATTTTGCATCAGTTGCAGAGCTCCTAATCCTTGATTTTGGTATAAACAATTGCATGAATCAATTTAAAAATATTTTCTTTTTAAATGTTTTTTTACCTATCATGGAGCAAAAGCAATACTATTTTTGACTGCTCACTACAACTTCAGCACAGACATAAACTTCTTTCTTGAAGACTAAACTACCAGCCTCTTCTGAAACCTACTGTTTCTCTAAGTGATTTCACAGTATTAGATTCTAGGACTCAAGATATGAAGAATGTTAATTTATTTTAAAGTAATTTCTTCTTCTAATTAAGTAAAAGGGTAAGCAGTTCAAAGTATACACCATTGTGCCTAAATGTTTTATGCAAATAGCTATACTTAGAGCTAAGAATATTTAATCTTCGGTTGCACCTTGCAAGCTGGTGCAACAGAAACTTAAAAAGGGAAAGAAATTCCATTTCTTGCTTGGGTTAATCAACATATTTACTGTCTCTTCCACTAAACCAGTCCTAGTTACTGACCTCATGGAATTAACTGCCAAGAAAAATGAGATGTCATTTATATCAAGTTTTTGTTATAACAGAGCTAAAGAGCAAATCATTGAGACATTTCCACGAATGCAGAATAATTAACTGAACCTTGGAAGAGTTTACTATGTTGTTATTGTTCTGTTCTCTAAAGATAAAACGATTGATACTTTTTCACAGCTGTGTACTGTAGGCTTCCATTTTCGTCCTACAAGACGAAACGAAAGGTGATAGTGTTAAATTTATGTGTACATTGATCTATGCGTATGACTGCTCTTTTGAGTGTGACTTAGCCTTTAAATATTAACTTCTTGAGAGACCTAAATATAGTGTTTTGAAAATATGTCTACTAATCAAAATCATTTCTGGAAAGAACCCAGTATTTATGTTAGTGATATACGAGCAGAAGAATTCCACTGGGATATGATAGAACTTTCTGTAAACTAAAGAATTATATTAGGGAAATCTTTCAACAAGCTGTTTATACAGCTCCTCTATGCTTGTTCCCAAAGCATGTTCCTGAAATTTGAAGTGATTTCCTTCCATAAAATTAGCTGATAGTTAACCTCACCAAAATACTTAATTGCTATTACAGAACAACCACTCACAGCAGTTTTGGTAATAAGCTAATAAGCTCCTAAAGGAAAATCAAAATTAAAACTTTCAGTTACCTGAGAGAAGAATTAGACTGTATTTACTGAGTGACTGTCTGAAAGAAATAAAATACAATATATTACATCTTATATGCATTAGTTTAGGTTTTGTATTCTTACTTTGTATTTGAATAGAAATTATTGATCACACTACAAAAATGTAATTAAACCTGACAGATTCTGGCATCAAGTACTTGTGCAAAAAGAGCTGGCTGCCTACCTGCCAGTTGGTTATCTGAATACTTAAAATTATTTCTCTTGCCTCAATATTGAAGAAAATAATTATGCAGTACTGTAAGATGCGTGAGAAGACGATCATCCAAAACCACAGAGCATCTCCTTATAGTTTCACAGGGCAGAACATTGCGTCAAACAATAAAATTTTCCTTAAACATAAATGACAGCTTTAGGAAATGAGGAATACATTCTCCTTAAAGAAGATTCAGGTTTTAATTGAGCCATGAAACACAGAAAATCTACACTATATGAGGGTATATGGTGAAATGTATGCATGCATGCATGTATGTATTATTTTACAACGTCACTGTATGTAAGGTTCTGATTTAGCAAACAAGTTTCTCAGGAAAGATAAACCATGCTCATAAGAAATGTACCATGCCATTATGTAACTCATAGCCTGCTTAGGTATCTAGCTAATAATAACAAACAACTATTTCATGTTAATCTGTTATATATTGTGAGACAAGGACAAGTTGCTTGCGTATTATTAACATATAATTGTTCTAGTGTATTAATATTCCTTCCAACTGCTTCATTGGCTGATTTGGTGTTATATCCCAAAATATGAACAAAGCATTGTTTTAAATTTGTTGCTCTTCAATTCATAGACTACCCGTTAGGTTTTCAGTTTGATGCAAAGACAGCCAAACTGTCAGGTACAGCTCCTGTCTAACTGATGACTGTGATTGGTTGCAGGAGTTGAAGTAGCATGTTCTAAAAAATCATGTCAGTTGATAATTTGCTGACTAAACTTCACAGAAAGCTTCTGGGTAATTCCTGAGGAGCTAGAGTTTTAAAAAACAGAACTAAGCGGAAAAAAAAAACAAAAAACTTTCAAAATTCCTAACGGACTTTGTGTTCAGACATCAGCTTAAAGAGGTCAAACTAAACCATTGTGTATGTTTTCTCATAGTCACAATGAATTGCCTTTTTTTACCTATTTTTTGAAAAAGAATGATAGAACTAAGAGTCACAAAATAGATAAGAAATTTGGCTCTATTAGCATAATATTTTCAAAGCTGAAGCAAAGACCAAGAGAAAGTTTGCTCTACGGAACACAACAGATTTATACAGTATATATGAATAAAACCTTCTAAGAATCTAGATGTGCTCCAGACAAGAATAGAAGAAGGCACTGTTCAGTATTACAAATGAGGCAATGCTTAAGGAGGGTAATTTCTGTCTGTTGAACTATGAATACCTCAGAGAAGATGTATTTTACAGGATTAGATATGAGAACATTGTAATAAATATTTGAAAATACAGTTATCACCAGAAGTTGAAAATGCACCTTGCTTTTATTGCAGAGTAAGAAGATGTATATGGTCAGGCCTACTGACATGCAGCAAATTGATATCTTTCACTAATACAGGTTTTCTTTTAGAACGTAATCTAAGAGGCCTCACAGATATTAAATCCTGCAAGGTTGGGAAAAACATCATCTTCCTTTCAGGTAAAGACAAATACAAATATTATTAGAATGAAAGAAAATAAGATTACAGCACCGAGTAAAAAGACACACTTTGTGGTGAAATTACTTTTTCTCAGCATAGTTGAAAATGTGATTATTATTAATCCTAACACCCCGAAGAGTTTATTACCATGCTAAAATAAAACATCCACTGTCTAAAGAACTGTTATTGAGATTTATGCTGGAAGCACAAACTAAGGAATTGTGGTTTAATTAAAGCCTTGGCATGCAGTAGGCTACAAACTCAAACGGCCCAGAATTGCTTCTGGTATGTCCACATGAAATGTAACTATACGTAACAGCCAGACCATGATGAACAGGAATTTAGTCTATGCATTGGGGATTTTCTGGTCAAATCCAAAGCAGCTGTGGCCTGTGGGTTTAACTTCTGTGTTTCCACATGCCCAAGGAAGACTGACATGAACTTAGGGCCTCTAGGCTATGATTCATGATTTACGTTTATCTAAATGCACCCATAGAGATATACTAAGTGGAAGTACAGATGGCACCTCCAAGTTAATATCATACTAGGTAATTTTGTTTTACTGGTAGTGTAAGAACTCATGTAAAACAGTGTGACTTGCTCTTTGGAGTTTATAACATTGTGTAGAAAATCCCCAAATGACCTCACAACTCCCAGTTTTATTGTCTAACTTCTACTGCACTAGTATTTAAACTTAACTTTTCAAAAACTCTTGTCTCACGACAGCTGTGGGAGAAATATCAACACAAAACTCCACAATATCTTTATGAAACACATCACAGCTAGGAACAATAGTTCTAGAAATTGTCCTTTTATTCCCTTGGACTCTACCTGCAGATCCTAAACAGAAATGTAAGTGTGAAAACTGTTAATAATTTTCTTTTCTGGTCTATCCAGCAGAAATATAACACGAAACAATCCTGAAATCTCTCCTCAGATACCCAAAGCCACACAGCTGTTAATGCTTCCCACTTTCCTCACAGACTCTTTTTATTGCACACCACACTATACTGTCAATATAAACCTCTGTGCATCACAGAAAAGTTTATTTGTGGAGACTGGGCCATAAGAAGAGGAGGAAGCATAAAACAAAATCAATGCCAAAACAAGATCAATAAAACAAAAAAGATGGACAATGTTGTCCATCTTATTCATGCTTATATTTTATTTACCAAGCCCTCAGCAGTTTTTTTACTGTAAATTAAGCTTTTCCAACACCTCCAGCGTACTACACACAGTGTTAGGGAAACCAGATCTCTCTGTAAAACGCAAACACAGAAAACACAGAACCAAGCGCCGTATGCGCCTGCTCCTGGACTTATGACAAAAAGTGAATACGAAAGTGAATAAATACTAAAAAGTTAGGATCCTTAATCTGCAAATAATTCATAGCTTTTATCTTGTGACTTGTTTGCATGTGTTTAACTAAGCAAGGATTTACCAGCGAGTGTGGCAGAATGAGGATTTCCTGATTTCTTGCTGACACAAGTCACTCCAGCACATATGTGTCCACAGTCATAAGACTACAAAAATCTTGCATTATGGATTCAGATTGATTGTCTTTGAATTTAGCTGATGTGAACTTGGTGGGTTTCTGCTTAAAACGCACTGCAGTCCTTTAAAATAGTAGCTGTTTGGGCTAGGCACAATATTCAAAGTGATGGGTACTCACATTTGACATAAGCTTTTGGGATCCTAATAAATGAACCGTATATGAAAACAAAGATGGATCTTAAGGAGGGGGAAAAAAAGTGAAACAATTGCTCCTCCCTTAAGTTCCAACTCTGCTTTTCATATGAATTAAGAATGCTTTAATTAATTTATATATATATATATATATAAAATCCAAATATGGATGAAGAACGAATGCAGAATGAAGGCAGAATCTCATGAATATGGACTTTTGGATCATTTAAATGCCCACCTAACTCAGCTTCCTGTCTCCAAGAGTAACCAGAAGCAGAAGCTTAAGGAGGATTTAAGGACAGGGGAAGTGATCCAAAAACTGGTTGTGAAAAATTAAGATAATTCTGATCTTTTCCAAGCAACAACAGACAATACTAATTTTTAAGCATAACACTAGATGACCAAGGAAAATTTCTAAGATAAATAAAAAGTGAATGTCACAGGCAAAGCAAGCCCAAAAAAAGAAAAAGAAAAGTGTCTGAAGAAGTAGGAGGATATTTAGACATAAAGGAAATGAGTTAGTCACCTCTACCGACCTCTGGAGTAAGTGCCTTTAAGAGCTAATGTCCACATGTTCTTGTAGCATCAGCTGATCCTTTCTAGTTGTACTCTACCCTTAGAAATTACAAAGCTATATGTGTTCTATGCTGCAGAAACCCCTGTTATCAATGGCAACCTCCTATACCTCAACAGTTAAATATGGACAAAATTTTACTACCACATAATCCACTTGATTTAATGTGTAGGAATAATAGCTGTCTACAACAAAATAAATTTATATTTTTCTTCTCCTGATGTACAAAAATAATATGAGAAAAAAGAAAGGATTAATTGATAAATATCAGTCAGCAGGGGTTTTTTAGGCATGAGTTTTCAGGCTAATATTAATTTTACCAAAAAACAAACAAACAAACAAAACCCAGACGCTCAGCCCTCCCACATCTCAGAACTGTGTTTGAAATAGGCATCTAGAAACAACTCAGTACGTTTTCAGGCTAATGTCTCCCAAATGTGACAATGAGTTCACTTTCAACAGTTAGCTTCAGCTTACAAATGCACTGTAACTGCAATAGATCTGCCCCTAAACCTGGAAGTCAGTACTTTAAAATAACAATGCATATATGAAGCTTGAAAACTGTTACGGTGCAGGGGCTAAGTGCAGGAGAAAATAAACTTGCTAGCTGTCACTCTAAAGTGATCTGATTCCTTCTTGAAGTTATTTGCTGAAAGCCAGAAGGAGCCAAATTTACCCTCGGGAGAGATAAATATTTCTTTCATTACAATAGATCAATCCAAAAGACCAAGAAATGTGCTGGTGTGAATTTGTCCAACAATCTACTTGGTCTGCTTACTACCTCTGACTGCTCGAAAATTTTCAGGGACTCTAGCACTAGATTACTAGGATGTGATTTTCAGACAGAATTCAGGCCTGACTTTTCATGGCTATTTGTACATATATTTGAAGTGTGGCTATTGAACCCAAAAGTGATAAAACGTCTACGTTGCTGTAAGCTACTCAGAGAACCCTCCATGACATCTAGCAACTTTTTTGCATGGGCATATACTAGTCAACATTGCATGCACACATGTATGCACACATGTCCCAAGTTGCTTATGCAGTCAGTTTGGAAGTCATGCTTTAAAATGTACCCTTTTTTTTTTGTCAAATTCTACCTGTATTAAGTAGGAAAAACGAAATTTCAAGAGCATTTTCAGAATTCCTTTTACTATCTCTGTTATTTTTTCTTCAGAGCTCTCTTTACTTTTGTGGTTGTTTACACCTCAAGGGCTCAAAAGCTACGCAGCTCTATCAAATGTTACAGGAGTCTTCTCTATGACTTATGAGGGTAGATTTAACAATATGGTCAGCCTCAGTCCCACATCCATTTGCAAACTTAATTTCCCAGTTGAAGGCATTGCAACGGCATAGCTATCAGCAGAGTAATGGCATGTCTTACTCTGCCCTTAGAAAGAAGGAAAACTATCTTTGAGACCAGCTCATTGCAAGCTTTATTTATCTCATTTTTTAAAGTTTTCATCCAATTCAATTATATTGAATCTGTCAATTAACTATGAGTTCTCCCACTGGTTGTGCCTAAATCCATCCCTAACTACATCATTAACGCAATGCCTCCCTTTTCTTTAGAAAGTATGGCAGTGTTTCTCAGGAGGAAAAAAAAAAAAAGTTTTCTGAACTGAAATATGATAGAGTACCTTCTTTTAAAGAAAAAAGAATTGTATATATTTGTTCTTTCTATCCTTACCAGTAGGTTTCTTAACCTGTATTTATTTTCTTCCAAGGCAAGAATTCTGAACATAGCTCATTTTTCTTCTGTATATACCCTTCTCAGGAAGTCTGCCTACTGACACCTCCATAATATTGCCAAACTCATGACTTTCACCATGTCGTTGCTGGATTTCTATTGTTTCCTACTCTAATGATGAAATTACTGCATTATTTATGATTTCCATGTATCCCTACTTCAGGGGACAACAAAGTGATACAGCCTGATTATCATTCTACTCCAGGGAAATATCAACCTCTTGAAAGAAATGACGCAAAAGTAAAGAAAATAAATCGGATAGGTAAATGACAACTAAAGAGGAATATATTAAATAACAAATATTTTAAAGATGTAGATAAAAGTCTTGAGTTAATAATCTGACTGTTTATTATTATTATTATTGACAGAGCATGATATGCAAACTAAATATTATGAAAATGAGATTTCAGAATATCATCTGTCTCCATTGCTTTTTAAAAACATTTCAAAATTACAACTTTCTGCATTTAGGCAGAAGACACTCACTCCATTTATCTCCTTATGTTTATATTCATGAGTATCTGAGGCAAACCAATTTAGGGAAGATTTGAGTAAAATAGGTTTCAACATAATCTTTGAGAGCCCTGAATCAAGTCATTCTTTTAGGAAGGCAGAATGGTTGGCCTTAAGCATATTTAAAAAGCATCCAAGCAGAAAAGAAATATTTCAGTCCAGTTTGAAGGAGGTATGCCATTTTTCCATTACTGTGAATTTATAAACTTACGTTCATGAGATGGAATTATTCTGTTGACTATCTCTATCAGCTATTGTTTAGCCAAGAGCAGTTGCCACTCAAAATGCTTGCTTCAGACACCCAGCTGAGGCAGGGGTGTCCTGTGTGGCAGAGTTCACAGGAAGTCAGGGTCTGGCAGAAGGCACAGTCCCAGGACAGTTCAAAGCACAGACTGCCCCGGAAAGAACCAAAAAGAAATATCAATAAACATCTCTGAAGACATATCACATAGATATCTCTGAAGTCTCATTCTGTTCTGATGTTTAACCACCTGACTCAAGATTATGCCTCTGTCCATGCAAGTTTAGGGTGCTGAACATCTCTTGATGAAAGAACATTAAGTAGAAACTCCTCAAAATGTCACCCACAAAACCACTCTGTTTATGAGCATCAGTGTGCCAAAGTGTCCATGTTTCACAGAATAGACTGGTTGTTAGCAGACCAGCACAGGGAATGGAGATTTCCGTTCAAACTTAGAAAACTCAGTGCTGTGTTTCCCAGTTCCCAGGAGTGTCCTGAAATGCCAGAACACAAATAATGCACATAATCCGTGTTCCTCATGCAGACGCCAAATTCAGACAAGAAAATTTACAGACTAGACAGAAAGAAAGCAAAAGAATCTGATCCGTACTGCCACTGGGCCAGATTCCGTTGGGAAAAGGCAAACCCACATTCCAGTTCCTGCTCCATGGGTTATTTCTGAGTTTAATTCAATTAGTGTTTAATACAAAAACGCTCGAATAATCCATGGAGCAGGAACAGGGAATGAAGCCTCCTCACTGACAAAGCAGGAGAAGCTCCAGTTCTGCTGGGTATTTAGGCAGCAGCAGGGGAGCATACCAAGATGCAATCAAAGAAATCGCCAGTTCTAGGACAGGACGAAAAATGGTTGACTGAGGGGAAAGGAGGAGAGATGGAACTTAAAAGCAAACAAACAATCCATGTTCTTAGCAGAAGTGACTATCGTCTCAAAGGCTGCTTTGAATTGGATTCAGGTCATGAGTTTAGGCAAGTCTGGTGCATACATAAAGACCAGGGCTTTTAACATACATTTTTTAATTGTAGTAATCAATTCTTAGCTATTGAGTGGGATTTTTCCATAGAAACCTAAATATAAATACTAAAAGAGCAGTGAAGTCCAATACACTTTGTCTTTTCATTTAAAATAAGCTTTCTGATCTGCTCTTGAATTTAAGCACCTAAATTGATGTTTAAACCCTATAAGTACCCTGTAGGCACCACAGCAGGCAGTCTGTTCTTACACTAGAGCTCATTTTTTCTTTTTTCCATTACCCTCTCAGGTTATTTAGCTAAAATAAATCATTCCAAGGATAAACTTGTTTCACAGATTTATTGGTAGCAATCAACTTATTTCTATAATTTTTATTCTGTATCTTTCCTTCTTTTCACAAAAGCAAAGAATGGAACTAAGTTATTTTTTCTAGCAATTCCTTGCAGAAAATAATTACATTATCTGTATGCTGTCTAATATTTGATATGGTAGAACATGCATTTCATATTGTACTACCATTAAAATGCTAACAGTTCCAAAGATCCTTCCTGAAGGGTATAATATTTATAGAAATTCACTTAAATCCAATTTATTCTTTTTTGGAATTTTCCTTTTGGAAATAAAACTATAGGTAGCTACCTTTTATGAGAATTCAGTGAGATTGCGTTCTGTAACCTTTTTTTTTTTTTTACAAGTGAAACCATGACAGTTTGTACTCAAATTTATCTCAACTGGTAAAGACTGTTGTGCTTTGGATAAGTATTTCTGATATGGTGGTGAGGGAATGGGGGAGCTATTTGTTTTCTTTCTTTCTTTCTTTTTTTTTTTTGAGGAAATACTATCACTTTCAGTTTGTACTATAAATCCCATTAAATGATTTGGAGCCAGAAAAGGTTTCATGTTATCCACATAAACAGAATTTTATAAGTGAGTGTCAACAAGTTTGACTAATTCCTTTCCTTAAAAATGCAAAGATATTTTAATGTTAACAGGGACGCTACCATTTTGGCACCCAGCTTCATTCACTGCTTTGATTTTTCTCCCCAAATCTCATTTTTCCTACCTGCTCTAGCCTCAGCCTCCACGCAAGGCTCAGCCATTCTCCAAGGATCTATGCTGTGTCTCACTGATCTTAGTTTCCCCTTTTCGCACTAACTTCCTGAATTGAATCAATATATTCTCCTCTTGTTGAGACAGGAAGCTGTGTGGCCATCACTAAGATATCAGCAGAAGAAAAAGTCAAGCTTATTTTACCAAAAGGATTCTGATTCCTCCTCTGGGATTTTATAGTGGCTAACACACCTCTTTCTGTTCTCAGAGCTTCTCCGAGCTTTTGCTAGCTCATAAAGGTGACAGGCCTCTTCTCTCTGGAAACTAGTCCTTCACCAGGCACAGGGTGTTACATACTGCTCCACAGATAAGGTTCTTCCCCTACTCAGCTCTTCTGGAATGCACCTTGCAAGACAGCCTTTCTATGCTAAAATGAAACTCTGGGGCCACAGGTAAATTTATTCATTGGATGATGTAGCAATAGCCAAATGTTATAACCGCACAGTGATACCAGAAGGAGTGCTCTGCGGGAAGGGGGGGCAAATCCAGCCAGGAGTCTCATGTTCCCATCTCCATTCACAAGTGTGTGAAAGACCCTGGGGAAGGACTGGAGGGTCAGCTTGGCCATAGGAGACCAGAAGCAGGACAGCTACACAGTGATGTTATCCACACTGATAAGCAAATTTTTCGTGATGCTTTTCAGAAGTCCCTCCCATGGACCAATATGTTGTTTCTCCCAACCTCTATTTATTCTTCACCAACTTTCTCTGTTATTTCCAGTTCCTCTTGCTTTCTATCCCTTTTCTCTACCCTTCAATCTTTCCTACTTCTATTTTCTCCTCCTTTCCCCTAACTCTTGCCTCAGGGTACCATCTATTACCCTAATCTCTCCAATTGTATGCTGCAGTAGGCTTCTTCAACACTATTAAGCTTTATCTATGGTCAACCGATATCCAGACACACCAACCCTATACATAAATTTCATTCAGCATTTTTCAGTTCAATCTCCAAATGCCACTAATTAATATTCTGTAGTTGTTATTACCACTGAAATGTTTACTTATGGAAAATATACTTATTTCCACATATATAGGCATCCATTTGCATTTGTTTACTCATTAGCAAGTTACCAAACCTATTTGCAGATCCCTTGCTAGAGAGTTCAATTTAATGTACCTTTGCAAATCCAAAGCCAATATTTTCACTGACAGTATTTCATTAGCAAGTTCTTCTAAGATGATAATTTGACTTGATTAATTATGAAGGCTGAGAATTTCAGGAACCACCCTGGTGAGCATTAGCAGTCAATAGGAATCACAGTGACTGGCAACATGGGGCCTCCCAGGAGACAGGGCTTGTTTAAGGAATCATGATTCTTTCTAATGGTGGTAATAAACACTCTGCTAGCAGTGTTAAAACAAAGAATAGTTCCTGAAAATTTCAATATCTTGTATATTTTCTCAACGCTAGTAAGTAGTTTCCAGATTATATGCCTCATTATAATAAACAGATTTTTACTTTTGCATTAAATGCCCTTCACACTGCTCTATCAAGTAGCGGATGCACTGTTTTCCAGGACTGGTGAATAGAGCACAAGACTACTAGGTCACTCTTGGAGTTTCATGTACTTCATTCAGGTTCTCAGAATAAATAGGGGGGCTCTCCCTCACAACGAGGCCACAAAGATCAGGTAGTTGATTGAGAATATTTCTTCATCTGGGGGAATATCATTAATGAAGTCAAACATTTGTTAAACTTTGAGAAATAAAATTGCTTGGATAAAGAGACTTGAATATTAGTAAAAAAAAAATTAAAATAGCAGGCATATACACCTTTGAAAAAAATCTCTCATTAACCTCCTCCAAAAACCAAACATTCACCCTGGCTGCAATTACAAAGTAACTAGAACAAGCATTAATAAAAAGGAAAATTTCCACTAATGTTAAGATGTACCATGGAGTCAATCTGAGGAAGATTCCCAGTAGGGGGCAGTCCTTTTCTTGCAAAGGATAATAGAGGATTCAGATGATATTAAAGGAAAATTCTTGCTAATACTACAAAGTCCAGCCACATTCTTTACCTCATTCTTCCATTTTTACGAATCTGTGAACTAATACAAAGCTTTTAGCATGCACTAAATTCAAGACTAGCTACTCTCAGTTAAACATAGGATCTCAATAAGAGACATTCAAATTCAAATCAGAAGGAATTTATCTAAAAAAATTTCAGAAATTATCCTGAATTTCACTGTTCCATTCAGGCGTACCTTTAAAATTTGGCTCTGATTTATGCTAACTCGATTACAACTTTAGAGTCTCCAGTATAAAAATGTGATAAGGTATGGTGCAATGTACCAAAAAAGTCCATCTCAGGATGGATACTGTAAAGCTCATTACTGTTTAAGTTCTGCATAAGGATCACAGGAAACCAACATCAGGTGGAGAAATGGTGTCTGGTGTTACCAGTAGGCTAGAAGGCTTAATAATAAGCAGAATATCTAGACCTATATCAGCTGCTATTTGTATATTGATTTAAGTTATAATTCTAGAAAGAACCTTTTTCAGTAATCTAATTTTGAGGTGATAAAAGCAGATGAAATTCAGTGATTAAACTTACAAGATAATGCCTGTTTTAAAGGAATAACTTCATTTACTCATAAAGAACTCCAATTTCTAAATAAGCAATTAAGGAAGCTGACCTGAATGCCATTATGGCAAGCTCAATAAAAACATGTGCTCAGTGTATAGCGAATGTCTCAAAAAATACTTGAAGCTTCTTTTTTTTTTTTTTTTCTTTTTTCCTGGAAAGGAGTAGGTGTTATTGCAATTAAATTCCCTTTTCCTTCTCAAGCTTGAAGTTACATTTTTTTTCTTTATATGCCCCCCTGTAGTTTATCATAGAAAACAAATTACTTTATCATTCTGTTCATCATGTCTCAATACTGAAAAAAATATCCTTTCCTGATCCAGAATACCAATCTGCTGCTTGAAATTTTAACAAGCAGACACAAATGTTTGTACTCCATCTCATATTGCTGCTCATACTTAGGAAGAATGCCTGACTGTTAGGTTGCCAGGACTTGTCCACCCTGCATGCTAAGTATGGCTCTACCTGCCGTTGTGTCGTGTCTTATGCTTCAGCTTCTGGCCCAGAATGTAATTATCTTATTATTCTGAGTTCTTGCACTGTGTTCCATATTTAGGGCTCTTAACTGGTAGCAGGATCAATATAGGGAGTTATTAATCTAAAAAAGAAAAGGGAAGAAGAATTTTCAGTTTTCAAAGCACTACCTTTGTGTCAAATGATTCTTTTGTAATAGTAACTTTTACAAGAATGATAGATAGGAATTAATTTCAGCAGATTTTGTCTTCCCTTTATCCCCCTTGGTACTAAGACTCGTTATCTAGAACATCAGGTATCTCATCTATTAGAGCTTCTAGCTTTCTGACTCCTGTCATTCCTAATGAACTGTCAAGTCATCTGTTCTGCCCACGGCCATGATTTACTAACCATATCTGATGGTGATAATATTTTATGACATGCATTTGCCTAATTTGGATTTCATTTCCAAGCAGCAAATTTGCTAGCACAAAACTTATGCTATCGGTAGACCAACAAGAATTTTGTAGCTTTAAATCAATTTTTTAAAATCTAATTGAGAAATCATTTCATGAAAAAAAAAAATCTTTCATAAGCATATACAAGAATATTCAGACATTGTACTGAAGGCTGTTTTTTTCCCCTGTGTAATCTGTGCAGCCATACTTCATAAACTTCCTGAGAAGAAAACTAATGACAAGTCCCCATAGATCAGTTATCTATGGGAACTAAGAAAGTAGTTCAAGCTTCTTGACTTTTCAACATTACTCTTAGTTGTAAACAACCGAAAGCACTCTCTCATATTGCAGTAGATATTTTTAATATAATTAATTTTTCCATACAGGAGTAGTCCATAAGTCATAAAAAAAGTATTATGGGGAAATAAAGTCTGTTCTTAAATTCTTTCAAATAATTTAAAATACTTGGCTTGATTTCCATATTTACAAGATCTGATAAAATTTATTTTATGTTCTTATTACAATTTGAGCCCTTTTTCTCTGTAGTTTTTAGCCAAGACTACCTTTAAGCACATGAAAGAGAGACGAAAGAGTCTGGCTATGAACCTGAGATTGTCATTATTAAAAACATACGTGTGTGTGTGTGTATTTGTGTCTGTGTGTATGTATGTATGTATGTATGTATATATATATATGCACCTTCTTTCATTTGAAGAAAAGGAAAAGTGTTAACTAAGAGTCATAGTAAGTTTTCCACCTTCAGTTGTTAGAAGTTTATACAACATACACTTGAAAGTATAAATCGGTACATTGTGAGCATGACATTTCATAGATGACATAACTCAAAGCTTAAAGGTAGTCTGATGACAATTCAAATCCACTCAAACCTTATCCCTATTTTTTGGGTTTATATTAAATGCTTTTATTAATATTTAACTGTGTTCAACATGATGCTTTCGGAGTAGACTCCGAAAGCATTTGCTAATGTTACTATACATTTCTTACTGTCAGTAAAAACATTTTACTTAAAAATCAACACTGACTGAAAAAACACCTTTGAATCACCTTGTGTCCTTACACTGAAGACAGCAGAAAGTTAAAGCTACTAACTCTGCCAACAGAATGGTTTCTCTGATAGTGAAATCTCCTACAGTGCTACGACACGTTTAGAACTGTCAGGACTTTCCAATCTCAGCACCCTGATCGATACAAAGGTAGCTTCACTGGACTTCCATCGTGATTTAAAAATCTGAAAAAGACCAGCCACTGTAACAAACATACTTTGTTTAAAATAAATATAAATGGCGTCCGCTGTTCAGAATACTTTAGCCTTACCGCCCGAATACGAAAGGCATATTCTAAGTAAGTAAAGCAGGGTAAGCAGCTGAGCTAGCATTTTCTGTGAGCCTTGTGGGAAGTAAGAGGTCTATCAATGACATGCATCATCAGTTCAAATGAACTGTGGAATCCAATAAAGTAAGTGTGCCAATTCCACACACTTAGAAGTGGGGACAAAAATTTTGTAATTTCTCATGATTTCATGCAATGACTTTTTCATTATTATGTCTTTTTTTGGCACTACTGAAATTGAAAAGCTCATAACTAAGTAGACTAAAGCTTAAAATAGTTTAGGAAGGGAAAATGACTTAAGAGGGCTGAGGATGAAACCTGACATTACTTTTTGACTATGAAGTTCTATTTCAATTGTAAAAGTGCTGTCACAGCCCATTAAGTTTAGCTGAGAAGCAGAACCTATGCAAGGTTATAGGAAGGCATGCAGGGCAAAATCAAAGAGCTCTAACAAATATCTTCTTGAGGGGTGGTTTATGAAGCTCCTGCTGCTGTGTGAATATCCCGCCTAATGCCAGAAACTTTCAGCTTGTAAAAGCTGAGCTACACGTTCTGGTCTGGCAAAACCACACAAAAACCATCTTTTCATCAGTGGTTTAAATTAATGCATTAGAATATGAACTGAAAGTGCTGGAACGGGTTTTCTTTTCATCACCTCTTCCACATGGGCAGTAAACTTTGCTAGTGAAAAGGCAGGACAGCTGGAAACTGGTGCGTCACATCAGCCTAGCAAGATTCACTAGAGGATGTCTATCAAAGCCCACAGTATTCTGTGTTAAAGGGGTGGCCAGTACTGATAAGGAGGAGGAAGGGAAATACTTTTTTAATCTGCTTGGCAAAGATGACAAAGAATGTACAACATTTTCTGGATGACCAAGATACAGTCCAATGTTTTAGTATATCTGAAAAGCAAAACAAAGTCTGTTTGGAGGCTGAGAATTTATGACCCATTACTTTTCCAATACATAATTCCCATGGAAAACATCGTGTTCAGAAACTATTCTGGCACCAGTCCTGAAATATAAGCCAGAATTCTCTGCATATGTCTATATGTGGAATATTTTCAATAAATTAACATTGATAACCTTTTCTACCATTCATCAATTTAACTATTCAGGGTTTAATTTTTTCAATATTAACACAATACTGAGGTTACAGAATAAAAACAGTTCTGGTGTGCTCCATAAGCATTTATTTCTGCTTTATTAATTTGGTCATATTGCAAATTTGTTATAATTTATAGGGTTTTTTTTCTTTATGAAAATGAAATTCATTTCTTATTTTATGATCTTTGCAGAGAAATATGCAGACTGCACAATTTTGCCAGAGAAATCTCAGAATAGAAGCCAAGATTTAGATGAAGACCTCTCTTTACTGTAGTCACAGGCAATAGCGAGATTTTGTCCTTAACTTTTAGCACCTGTCTTTGTTTTTCGTTTGAGATTACCAGATAATCAGAAGCCTTATAAATCTTCCTCCTGAAAAAAGTAAGTCTTCACTGAATATTTCTACTTTGATAAGAAGCAAGAATAATTCATTTTGTCAAAACCATTCCAACCAGAATAGTTATTGATAATACCAGAATATCATTATTATACGGTATTACCTTGAAACTGCCCTTGTAAACAAAGATCCAGAGGATATTACTAACAAATAAAGTAAAAAACTTCTGGAATAAGCAGCCTATAGAAATACACTAGAAGGACTAAAGAGCATCATACACTACCTATGGAGATGAGACCAAGAGAAAAAACAGAGATTCAGAACAGAACTAGTCAACTATAAATAAGTTCAGTATGTTAAAACACTATTTCAGACTGGTGTCAAATTGGAATGTATGTCTTTGAAAAATGAAAAAAAGGTTTTCATTTCTAGTAACTAATGAAGAGAAGTTACTTGCCGCCTGGGACTGCATTAATGATCCTTATTCTCCGTTGCATCTAATGAATGCATACCTTTCGTTCCGGTACAAGTTGTTTATTTCTTTAGATTTGAAATGCCATGTGATTGTTAAATTAACTTTACATGTTGTATATATATGTTTATGGTTTCAAAAGTCTCAACAAAATTGTTTGTTCGGTTAATCTAAAATAATTAAACAAATGTTGGAAATGTAATAGAACACAAAAAATGATTGAGCAAGCATAAAGGGAGGGCAGAAAATGGCAGGGGAATATTTATATTTGAAAAAAATTGTCTTTCTTGTCTGGAAACTTTGTCTTTTTGACTTAGCGTCACAGCCAAAGTCCTGTCTTCAGCCCCTGAAGTCTCATTTCTCAATGACATTAACAAATCTGAGGAGTATCAGAAGTTTTCTCAAAACCAATACGATCATTAGACTTCATGTACTAGTATAAGTATTCTGATGTGAGGAGTCTTTTTCTCCTCAAAAAAATAGCAGATAGGTTATAAATTGCAGAAATTCTGTGTTTCATGTCAGGATAAAAAAAGCTTTAGGAAAATAGAGAGAGTACATCATCTCTGAAATAACTCGACTTTTACAGTACTTAGTGTGATAAAGAAACAGAAATTGAAGGCCATGTGTTGACTCATCTTAGACTAAGAATGTGACTTAGGGCATACCACATACTAGTGGGCATCCTAATAGACTGCTTGGGTAGAATTATCTCCTCCTTGTTCTAACCAAACCAGCATCCTTATCAAACTCTATGTAAAGAGTTAATATGAAAGTAATACTTTCTTATGAAAAAAATCTCTCTTATCAGAATATTCAAGTGATAGTTCTTGAGTTTCAATTTTTGTCTTTATTCCTCCACAGAAAAGCATAAAAGGGCAGGATTATATGCACAGTTGATATGGCCAGTTGTAAGGATAGAATGTGACTACATTTTTGAGAGATGATCTTTACCATAATGTTAAATTAAATCTATCATTCCAAGTCTCTTGAAACCCATGTTTAGAAGCATGATAGAAAAGATTTCAATCAGAATCAATTCCAACATTTCTATGCATAAGGGAACAATTTATTTATATAATAATTTACTATTCTTTTTAGGCTTAATCTCAAAAGATAATTACATTATTTAAAATGAACTTTTATTTTTGATATTTAAGTTTAAATAGAAACATTTTATATTTTAAAACATACATATATAATATACTAAATAATGTAGTTCAGAAGACATAAGGTTAGGTGCATTTATGTTCTTTGAATTTGTTTTAGCTGTGTTGGATTATTAAAAGCCTTCTGCACACAGTCTTTCTTAGCAGCTTTTTCTTCTTTTTAGAACAGGTTTATTACCCAGTTGATCTTTAAATATTTCTTAAGAAGACCATTTCAAATTAATTTCTGTTGTTATTGAATTATTATACCTACTGTTTAGAAACCATAATGCACAAGAATAAAAAGGAATTCTAGTCAAGTTCACCAACAATATACTATAATACCACTTTCCTACATTTGGGAGGCCTGATTCTTAAATAACATCTTCTGCTCACACTATTGTTTTTGGAAACACTTGCAATTCCTTAATGGTTAAGGACCACTTAACTTCTGGTGTTAGTTTACAGGATGTATCCTCTATTATTATTATTATTAATTTAATTGACACACTGTTGAGTATTTCATGCTCCAAAAAGTGCTCTCTTCTTCATCCTCCAGGATATTCAGAGAGATCACTTGTATCCCATTACAGCCTTCATGTTGCTAGAGTAAGTAGGACAAGCTCTTTTAAAGTGCAATGAATGTTAAGCCATCCAGTCCTCATTCTGCTAGCATTCCTTTTCCACCTATTCTTTTGCTTAGCACAAGCACCCGCTCTTATGTAGCAAGACACCTGAAGTTTTAACAGTATGTGCCAATATAGCATTAATATTTCTTCATTGCTACTACAAATATTTTGCTTAACACGTAAGATCGTATTGGTCTCTTTCTAGGCCACATCTCATTGGTAGCCCACAATCAGTCACTATATTACTGACTACTACAGGTCATTTTTTCCTTAGCTTCCCAGGGAAGAGTTCTGAATTTATAAGAGCTCCCTCTTCTTGTTACTAATACCCTTGAGTGTTCTCTTTGCTGAACTTACTTAGATAATACTGGGAAATTGAAAGTTTACAAGATTTAGTGAAACAAAATTGTCCCTGATACTCAAAGAAGAACTAGACTTTTGATTATCATTCACAAAGACTAAAGCATAAACAGTTCATGAATTTTTCTCTTATGAGTAAAATGTGTTGCACAGCCATCAGACTTTACTAGCCTGTACTACACAGACTTTGCTTTTCACTTCAAGTTATAGCAGTCTGTGGTTTTTAAACCCATGGAGGTCCTATTTCACTCAGCAGGGCACTGAAAGAAATGTGACTTTTGCATTTCATGGACAGAAAAACTAACTCTCCCTTTGACTCATATCTGACTCAGCTTAGCCTTTGAATAGCTTCACCGCTTGATATTCAGATTTAACATTGTATAACTCAAATTTCCAACTACTTGCTTCAGCGGTCTAGGGCTTCAGAACTGATTTTAATAAAAATAAAGGATATTGTTATAAAAGAATTTAAACATATTAAAGGTTAGTGTGAAAAATTCCATGACCATCTCATAAGCAAGACATTAGATAAATAAATCTTATTACTTGAATTCACATCTGCTATAAACAATTTCTCATTATGTAAATATAAGATAAAGCTAGTATGAATGCCCATTAAATAATGGATTTACTACGTTGTAGTCTTTAGATTTACTCTGCTCAAGGAATTGGCTGGCTCAGGAGACTGGCAGGTTTTTTTTTTTCAATTTGCCACCAATAGATTAACATAGAAAGGTCACTTCTACCTTTAAAATAAGGTAGAGACAGGGAATCTAATTGATATACCTGCTCATTTGCTGCAAGTCAGACTTTGCCAGAAAGAGGAAGGCAGGACAGTACAGAGCAAAAAACAATACAGCTTCTAACAAAGGTGTAAAAGTAGTCCTGAGTTTAAGTGTAAATCATGGAAATATTATTTTACAATAGTAGGTTGTCTCAGACTGCTACAATAACTGAAATAAAGATAAAAGTGCAGACAGGTAAAAACCTACTTAACATAAAATCACTGATGACACACACTCCAGTTAAGAGGTTTCAGTCATTCTTTAGAACATACCTCATTGCTTCAAAATCACTGTCAAATTCCTACGTGGAGGTAGAACAGAATACTGAATTATTTGCAAACATCAGTGTTTCAAGATTTATGAACAGCAACTGCTTTCCAGGTTTCAAGTATGAACTCTAAACCCCAAATAGCTTGTCTGACAATAAGTGCCTAAAATGGCTTCTTATTTATGAAGAAAGAGTGAGGTTAGAAACAAAACATTCTGAGATATCCTAGGAAACACATTAAGGAAACGGCCTAAGAGTCAGAATTCTATGTTGCAAATAGCACATCTGTAGCAATTGCCCGCTCTGGCTACCGATTACCCTGGAGGAGCTAAGATTTAGAGAGTGAATAGCTGATACGAAGTGGATTATCCCCATGATTCAGGTACACTGCAACATAACTTCCTCAGGTCTCTCTGAAAATGTCAGGTATGACACTCGAGACTAACAGTCTCAAGCCACGCTTTCCACTATGCATAGGCTTACGAGTTGGGACACATTGCAAGATGGAGATTCAGGTCACTAATGAAAGCTTCTCTAGGCCAATCCTCCCATTTTGTTGAGCCAAATAAAATAATCTGAGATCATGCTGAAATTTATAATATCATTCGACCAGAAATGAAATTTAGCCTTTTTACTAAAACAAATATGAAAATTCTCAGTAGTAACTGAATAATATATTTAAAACTAAATTAAGTAATTTACTTTTGAAGAATTTTCCCAATTTTTTACTGCTAACTATGATATCCAATTTCAAATGAACATTTAAAATAGCAACAAAAGGAAATGGTTCCAAAATGTTATCCATCAAGCATATAGGAATACTCTTAGGAACCTTTAAGTCTTATTAGAAACCATCTATTTTTAGTACAGACTAAAATTATAAAAATCCCAAAAATATTAAAAATATTTTCCAAAGTTTTAGATTAATATGCTATATAGGTAAACCCAACCATTTTAAATTAAAAGCATACACATGAAAATGTTTCACAAGATCTGTTGAAATCTAAGTAAAGCATATTGATATAAAATTCAAGTAAAGGTTACAAATTATGAAGCTGCAGGAAAAAATAAAGCCAGTAATGTATGACTCATTGAGCATAAGATTCCCATTAATGAAATGAGGGATTATGCTCTGAATGAAAAAAAAGAAAAGAAAAAAAAACTTCTATTATTTAGATGCAGAAAGTATTTTATTTTCTTAATTAAAATGCAATTTTGATAACCTCTTTGGAAAGTACATTAAATGAAAGCTATAGTATTACAAGAATGAAAAGCGTGACCAAAGACAACTGGTATCATTCTGAAATGATACTAATATTTCAGACAAGACAAGTTTCCCTCCCATTGAAGGCCCTACACATTCTGAAACACCCTGCAATACCACACAATGTAAACATAGTTATCAGTATAAACTATCAGACTACCTAGACTATTCATTACTGGTCTAGACAAAAATTAAAATTCAGGAAGTGCCAGCTCAGACACCTCTCCCAGCCCAGGCAGAAGACCTTTTTTGTTTCTAAGGAAATTTTTCAGCTTATTTTTACCCCACTACTGCACAACCTATATTCACCCAGAAAAAGGAAAGATTTACAGAAATGCACAAAAATAAATATAAAACATGCCCAGTATTTTCTAAGGGGCACATCAAAAAAAAATTTTTTTGCTGTTTCTTTTTTGTCTTTTCTTTTTTAGAAACACTTCTCATTTAACTATAAGAACAGAACAACTCTACGCAAAATAAAATAGAGATAAATAGGATGCTTCCACTACATTTTTGGATTTCAGCATTTTCGACTTCATGAGCAATTGAGCTTCATTTAATGCAGTATGCTTACAACTTGTGACGAAGTTTATACATAGACCAAAAAGGAAGTTAAACAGTATATCCAAGGTTGAGTGCTACGGTTAATAAAGATAGTTAAATTCACAAAATCTCAGAGATGCCTTGTTTTAAGAAGACTGTTCAGCAGTTTCAGCTATGAAATTAATGTCCAATTCTCTTTCCTTGTAGTTTTTGGTGTGTTTTTGGTGCTGGGAGAACTTAAGGTTGAATTACGCAGGTGTTCATTTATGTTTGGGTAAGGTATCCCTGGCCTATGCAGCAGCAAAAAAAGTGTTCCTTAGCATTAAGGACAAACATACTGAACAGGATGACAATTTGTAATTAAATAGTTATTCAAAGCTAAAATGAACAAAGTAGTTTGCAAAGTATCCACAAAATATACAGCAGGGATCAATCCTGCTACAGTAGCATAGCCTGGAAGAATAACTGATGTATTTGTCTGCAACACCTTTAGTCTTTATCATTCCAATTAAGGAAAAAAATTTTACTGGCAAATTAAAGAACTCCACCCCATCAGAAAGTGCAAGAAGGTAGTGAAAAAAAAATAAATTAGATGAAAGGAGATCTCACATTATTTCAAAAGAGGCACTGTTTAGTGAATGCAGGTCCATGCAGCAAAACCTCTGTGCAGAGCAAACAGGCTCGACAGGACTTCTAAGACAATCTGGCTTTCTGTGCTCTTCTAGCACTGTTCCTACTGCAGCCATCCTGTGCTGATTGCTTTGCACATTTCTTATCCTTAAGTAGGTTCATTCTCATTCCTGGTACATTAGGTACTGTTTCAGCCTCAATCTCAATTGCTGTTTAATAAGACAAATAATCATAAGAAGTAATTGCTCAATATTTAAGCTGATTTGTAGCCGTAGCTGTGAAGCTGCAAGAGTATCAGGCATATTACTTATATATTTCTGTTGCTTTGTCTTCTATTTGAGAGGAGAAACACTGTTCAACTGTCTAAACTTGGATTAGGAGATAGGAATTTGCAAAATTTTCTCTCACAGTTTCACATTAAGTCTTTAATGACTTTGTTTATCCTTAGGAAAGCCTTAATATTTCTTGTTCAGTTCTCCCATGTCTAAATAGTATTTATTTAGATTGTGTTAAGATTTAATGATTCTGATCAAAGAATCACCAGGCTGAGTGGATCTCTAGAGCTCTATTACTCTGCCCCAATGCAGCATTGGCTGTACCTACATCATTTTTGACAGGCATTTGTCTAATCTGCTGTTAATCTCTGTTTATAGTGATAGAAACTTTATAACCTCCTTATGCAATTTACTCAATCTTCAGTTTGAAATTTTTCCCTAACAGATTATCTGTGTCTTTATCTTTGCAGTCTTTGCATCTTGAATTGTAATTTCTTGTCTAGTCCATTATGAATATGGAGAAAATGGTATTTTGCCATTTTCTTATTTTATTTTGTCTTAAACTTACTTAAATTATGTTTTGGAAGGTTGTTATGTCCCACCTTAGTTCTCTCTTCTTCAAATTAGCCTTACTTAGTTTCACACATTTTCATAGATTAACTTTCCCAGCCTCTGATCAGCGCTTTTCTCCGGACTCTCTGATAGGTGTATACATTTCTTAATATGTGACACATCGTAATTTTTTTTTCTTCATACTGAGATATACCACTGCAGAAATTAGAAGAAAGATTACTTTTTCCTTCCTATATGCCTGCCTTGTCCCAAGCCTTCTGGCTGTACATCCCAGCGTAGCGCTGTTTTGACAGTGGTGTGACATTTATGTTTCATTTTCATCTTGTGATCCCTTAAGCCCTTTCTAGACGGCAGCTACCAAAGCAGTTGCTCCTAAATCTGTGAATTTATTATTCATTCCTGTGTAAAACAGTATTTTGAACCTATACATGTTGATTTGTATATATTTCTTCCCCTAGGTCATTGCTCCAGTTTGTCAGGATAATTCTGAATTCTAACAGTGTCCTCCAATGTGACTGCAGTCTCAACCAGGTTGATGTGATCGGCAAATTAATCAGGAGCTCTCTGTTCCACTGTTAGGCCCTTAATGAAAACAGCAACTAGAATTAGGTCCAGAATAGGCTTTTTTAGGTTCAACACAATAGACAAAGACTTCCTACTTACGTAGTGACTATGGGCAGCTATTCTTCGAGTATAGTTTTCCAGCTAATTGTGCATTCATCATACAGCTCAGTGCAGATCATGTTTAGATTCCTTTGAGAAAGCCAAAACCTCAGCTGAAAAATCAAAATATGTACCATCTACTCCTTTTCTACCCACGGAAACTCTTACCCTGTTATATAAAGTTTTTAAAATCTATGATCAGATTTGCTTGACAAAGTTAATTCTTTACTTAGCCTCCTGGGAGCCATTCATCTGCTTCTTGCCTGCCAGGGGCTTAAAAATAGTTTGATCATTTATTCCAGAGTATTTTCTTATCTTGAAGATATGCTTTCTCTAATTCTTCCTCTGTATTTTTCTTTTTTTATTAAAAAAAAAAGCCATACCGTTATAGTGCAACTTCACCATGCTTGATTTTTCAAATACAAAAATTTTGCCTTTATCCCTAAGATTTTACAATTCCTTGACCGTTTTCTGCACTCCTTCCCCCTGCTATGCCCCCAAGCATCCACAGTTATTGTTTTAGTGATATAAAGGTATGCTCAGAGACGTCACTGTTTCTGGAAATGTTGTCCATTATTTTTTCTAATTCCTTTTTTAACCTGCTGGACATTTTCAACTCGGGGAACCCCACTGCTGACTCTTCTCCACGCTGAGAACTGATCGTTAACCTTTACTATTTCTTTCATACCCTTTATGTATGCTCATGTGCTCTTCTTCAATGGCATCTTCTGTTGCCACTGACAGACAGAACGAACCGTTGGTCTGAACCATCAAACCGTTTCTATATTCTCATGATGTAAAGTCATAAGAATTCCACAGATAATCATAAAGAGACACATAAGATAAATAAATCCTAACAACATAAGATGGTGGCCTCGTTACCACTCAGGAGCCAACTATTGGGGCTAATAGGCTGTAAATTGGGTGTAGTTATTTACTTTCAGGATCCTGCAAATGTAATGACAAATGAAAGATCACCTCACCTTTAGTCTATTAAGCTACATGAGAATTGAGGCTATAAGAGAAATTAAGTTGTCACAGGATTAAATAAAGGTTCTTTTTTTTGGACTGAAATCTCATTGAAGAAACTTAAAATCATTTGTTGGATTTATTGGATTATAGGATTTTGCCAAATACTGAGTTTAGGAACCTTCCTTTTTTTTTTTTTTTTTTTTTTAGTGTACTAGAGAAAAATTTTTTAAGATTATGGGCTCAAGGAAGAAAGAGACTTCTATTACATTAAGATGCAAATCTGTCAAAGAAACCACTAATATAAAACTATAGTACTTGCTTTTTTCCCCAATAACTTCTGCTCCTACTGACAGTAATATAATGTGCCATAACATTGCCACACCATAATAAGTTAACTCACTGTCCAAGACTAAAGACCAGTCTTAATAAGAAACTGCGTTACTTTTGCACAATGGAGATCTTGTGTACAACTACATACAGTGTTTGCGAAGAACTATTATTGAAAAGAGCCTCCTGAGGTAACAACCAGGCAATGTCTGTTGCTTAAGAGTTCTTGAACACAGCTACACAATGCTGGTTTCTTTTCTCTAAATTTCTGGCAAGGTTTAAGACTTACCTGAAAGACAGTTGGCATCTGTGCAAGCTAGAAAAAGTGGGAGGTAATGTTGATTGACAGGGAATTGTCTAAGGTCTTGGCTAAATCTGCAAGTGCTTTCTCAGTTAGAGGAGTTTGTTAGTTTCTTAACAAAATAGTTCACTACTGGAGGCCCTAAGCAGATCAATTCTTGTTCCTGGCTTTTAAAATTGTGCCATGAAAAGAAGTGTCTTTTTTGTCTGATGCTGACCATTAGATTACAGTCTATCCTGCTAGAGAAAAGTCTCTGCACAAGAATACTTAGGTTTATTGAGGATAACTCAGAAGCCATGTTATGATAGAAAGAATTCAAATGAAGCAAACTGTCGATTGCTTTGTATTCCCTAAGAAACATTGTCTGGATTTCATCTTAATACCTCGTTTTGTACAATCTCAGAGGGTATTTCCTCCCATCAGACCATTGCCTAAGGTGAGCTCTCCTTCAGCTGTGTGTATGTGACGTTATCTGACATCACTTACTTGACGATCTGTATCTGAATGGAAAGCTGTTTTAGAGTTCAATTTCCAAAAATACCTCCCAAACTAAACTAAATTAAATAACATGCTAAAACTAAACTATTACAACTATAAACTAAAAATTATCTGCTCTGAAGTTTGGAGGTTTACATATTCAGCTGGGATAGATGAGTTGTAGTTCAAGTCTGTTTTCCCAAATTATATTCTGGAAAGGATAGTGGGTTTCTTTCTTTTCTTTACTTTTATCACTCTAGTGGTACCGTTCCACTTTTACATGTCTGAGAAAAGACAGATGAGAACTCTAACAAAGAATGCCAAGTTTGACGAACAAGCATTTTTTTACTGACAACCATTTTTGGTGAAAAAATACAGACCTATGTAATTTGACAGTGATATGAAATATATTTCCTAATAACAAGTTTATACTGTGGGCAGTGTGGTCCCTGGCTTTTGGCTAAGAAAGTGGTATTTAGCCTATTAAGCTATGGTGCACTCTATATAAAGATGTAGAAGTTAATTCAAAGATCTGCTCAGGTACACGCAAAGTAGACAGCTGTCCTCTGTGGCAGATTTATGAGCAAGGGAGAACATCCCTGGCCACATTGGACTCTGAGGAGAGAAAAGTGTAAAAAGTCTTTGTTAGAGCAGCATTTGCTGCAAGTACCATTTCCATCCCACCTCCATCATCTCTTTCTCAGAGGCAGAAGCATCCCAAGTATGGGCAAGCTTCAGCATCTTATCTTTGGGATAAAAACATTACTGATAAGAAACTTTAACCTCTTCTCCTCCAGCATAATACTTAACAGAAAAAGCCAATGAGATCATTTTTGCTGTTTAATAGAACTAGATTGGTCATTAAAGATATCATTCCCTGATTCCTTTTGTGCTCAATTAAAAAAAAATTCAAAGTTTTTTTTTTCCAGTATGCACTGTGATATGTGTCCTATTTTATACAAACAAATAATGAATTCCTTTTACGCTTCTCATTAAGCAAGTTATTTTCAGCACATCTCTGTTCTCTGCAGTTAAAATCCAATTTTATCTTATACTCCAAATGAGGACAAACCCCCCATATTTAAGTGTTTTATTGAAGTTAAGTACATGTACTAAAGAAGGTAGAAAGTATTTAAATGTTCAATGATTCTATTTAGATAATAATAAATGCCATGATTATATTATATTTGAAACAAAAAAGGGAGATACTGATTTATAAACAAGTACACTGAACATATTTTGGATACCCAACTTTCTGCTCAAAGGTAAAACTATTTGAATCTATCATTCTCTTTGTGTGTTTTAGCTGGTTCACCTTTACAGCACAGAGTCTATTGACAACAGCAAGTTTCTATTTGACCCACATTTATTAAACATTTATAAATTCGTAAAGCTTAGCCCTTTAAAAATAAGTCGTCACTTCCATTTACTTTTCTTTCATATGTCTAAGGTTTTATGGCTGTCAGCTCTGGCTAAACTTGTTAACATTAGGGTGCAAGCGGAATATAGAATAAGAAAGGGTGTCCAACATTTACGTTTTTATGCACTAAGATATCACATAACGTACAGCACAATTACTCATGGTGTTGTCCTCAGTCACTTAATTCACTTTCTGTATGCTCTCCAACACAGAAAGGAGAATAATATTTCCTGCCACTCTGATTATCATGTGATTCACCTTAGCCTCGCCAGGATTAAAGAGTAAAGCTGTTCCCATGTTTCAAGTTTTCAGTCTCCTTCTATGCATAACTGCTGATAACACTGTTTTCACTTCCTTTCTTTCATCTCAGCATCAAAGATGTATGGAGAAGGCCATCTCTCACACATCATTCCAGGATTAAGTCATTGCTAATTAGAAAGAAAAATAAAACATAAGGGTATGATTTATAGTTGTACTGCCAATTTGCTCAGACTTTTAAGCTAAGGTCTACTCAAAAACTGTACTGTGTCTGGTTAATACTCTGTCAGGGCTCCCGCAGAAACATCTCCCCAGCGATGCTGGGCACTGCTTAGACACATATATTGCTGTTTCAAAGAGTTCTCAGTCTAATTTTAAACAAGAAAATTTAACAGCAACAAGAAGGACTGATGGAGACAAATAAATTAAGCTCAAGCAGCTGTTCTCAAGTAAAGAATAGGAGAGAGGCAAGGAGTAATTTATTCCTCAGGAGGCTAATGAAGAAATTTTGCACCTATTTCATGGAAGTGCCTTTCAACATGCATTTACCTTTTACTTTTCTAAAACCTTTATGTTTCTTACTTGTAAAAGAGAGAGCCATGTACACATTGCTACACTCTTATAATAGTGATTCATCCACTTGAATGAGAAGTGACTAACACTAAGTGCCTCAAAGGAGCAGCACGAAACCCTGCAACAGCCAGCCGTGTGCCCTCTGCAGTAGCCACAGTCAGTGTTTACCAGCAACAATTTCCTTTCTGTTACAAGCAAAGCTTTGGTGAACCTACCTCATTTCCACACCATTAACTTCTAAACAGTTTTCTTTCCCACTGTCACTCACCATGATCTCTTCTGTGTTTTTCTGTCAAATCCAATAGATTGTCCAGTGGGCTTGCTCCGCGTGTCCCAGAACAAATCCAGACCTTGCTTCTTCTAAAGAGCATTTCTTTCATTCACATCTATCTTTATGAGTTGGGTAGTGTTGGAAATGGATCCTTCTAAAGCAGCTCACTGTCGTTGTCCCATGCTCCCCCTAAAAGTATTCAGCATCCCACAAGCTCAGCTGTCAGAGGCAGAGCCAATTTAACTGGGTTTCTTAGAGCTGTCTCTTAACAGAGCAAGACATGTTGCTTCACTTGCCCATGCAGCAATTTTGTGCCAAATACCAAGCACTTCATGGCTGACAGTGCTCTGAAGCATGGGGCTTATCTCCTATAAATAGGATTAGCAAATGAAAATACGTATTCTAGTTTCATACAGCTAGGATTATCAGCAGAGTAATGCATTTCTGTGATTTGCCTTTTAGTTCTATTTTCAGATGAGCAATAAGAGAACTTTCGTTAACCCCTGCTGTGAGCAATTTCACATATTCTAACATGTTTAACATGCTAGACTGTATTCAGACTAAATATTAGATAACCTTTTCTGTAAGAACAATAGGAATATCTCACTCATAAATTCTCCTAATGAAAGAGGAAGCTTTGCTGCCGAATAACTACAGGTGACAGAGTACCTTAATGCATCAAATGTGTAGACCTTTATATACATCCACTTCTTGTGCTGTTTCTAATATTCTGGGCTTGCAGTTTTAAGGCACCTGTTGTATATAAATACTTTTTTAAAAGCAAGAACAACAAAAGGAAGCATTACTGCCACATGTTTTACTTCATGGCTCTCCCAGCAGTAAGCGGATTCTGCTAACAACTTTTGAGAAGTTATTGAACATATGAAATCACCTGCTCATATTAAATCAGTGCCGGCTCAAGAACACTATACTTGTTATCTCAAATTTTATAGTATGTTTCCAAACAGGCTGCTGAAATTTCAGCATGCAGTCTCATACAGAAGCAATGTGAGGAGAGCTTTCCTGAACTGTTTTCATATTTACTATCATGCCCATTCTCATCAACAATTACTTAGTTTTATTTGCAACATGAAATGTAACGTAATACTCTAGCCCACAACAATCTAACCCTCTGAACTTGCACAGAACAGCAAAAGTCAATTTACCATGCCAGTCTGAGCATGGATGATCTGAGGTGATTCTACATGATACTTGAAGTATGCAGAAACTTACTTTCTGAGGAATGAATGGCATCTACTGTCTGTGGGTCACACTTTCTCTTAAATACAGGAGGGAAATGACAGCAGAGTCGGAATTTGAACTTCCCCTTACAGCAGTCAGAAATAAAGACATCAGGTTGCACAGAATAAAAATTTGCTACTTGTATTTTATGATTTCATTAAAAATTAATACAAAGCTATTTTTTAAAATGCATAAATTTTATTTACCACATAATACAGCAGCTTCTTCTCTAAAATCAGTTAACATGAATCATCGTTATGATTTTTCTTCTTTGTTAGAATACAGTCATGTATATTTGGATAGCAAAACTATTTTTTGTTATGTATGGAAATTATAAATGTTAATAGCCATGACTGAAAAAGATAAAATATTTTAAAAGAACAGGGTGTTCCATCATCTGTTTCACTATTGTTAGAAAAGAGAAAAATATATTGCACATAAATATCTTCTGATCTTTATTCATAATTTGTAGAATAAAAGCAAAAAGTTAATCTTCAGTAGAATTTAGAAGTACAATGCTGAAACTGTCAGCTACTAGCCTAAATAATTGTTGCCTCTATTGTAGGTAATGTCAGATTGATAGAGTAACTAGACAGACGTATACCAGAATAACAAAGAGCATCCTGAGCTGTATCACTGTCAAATCATTCACAGGTGAAGGCAGCTTCCAATAATATTGACAAATACTAGCATCCAGAGACCCAGGACTAGAAATCCAAGCTACTAAATTAAATGGTGTAAACAACTGACAGGCAGAGAGGAAAGGATACGTACATATACATATATCTATATATGTAGTTCCAAACTGATGTAGAAAATCACAAAAGGAAACTATTTTCAAAGCCTGCAATTAGAAAATTCACTGTTCACTGGGCTGATGAAACAACACTCTTCTTCTGGAGGAAAAAAATAACAAATAGACATGGGCTATAACATATTTTATATCCAGCTAACCTCACGTAATCACATCATTTGAAATATCACTACAAACAAAGAAGGGGTAAAATACACACAAATCCTCTTCATTAATTCTCCCTTCTGACATTTCTGTTCTGGTCTCTACCCTCCTCCCCCCCGCTTCTCTTTTCACCCTAGCAGTGATTTCTGCCTCTCACAGACTTGATTGCTCTGATGACCTCAATCAAAAGGTAATTATCCAGTGAGGATGGAAGGTAATTATTCCCATCAAGGAGAGACTGAATGCACCTGAATAGACAGCTGCAGTTCTTCCAGGGATTACATTATTACTATAGAAATTGCTTCCATTAATGCGTGGTGCATGTCAAATTTATGAAAAAATGTTGATTTGTTTGCAGGACAACTACTTTTCCCATTTTCACCCAACACTGTCTCCAAGTCAAGGCAAGAGCAACAGTCAATTGTGAGTTACTGTAGTACTATATGTGACAATTGTCAGCATGTAACTGTCTGCTCAGCAGTGGATATGACATAAAATCAGAAAAGGGACATTAAGCTCCAGATAGATGTTCACTATATAATTCACAAACAGGGTCAAAAGAACAGGTATTTCAGTCCAAGCTTGCAGAAATCCTGGCATAGGGACAAAAGTATAGGGACAATAAACACTAGTAAAAGAAAATGTATAACAGCCAGTTCTTCACAGCAAGAAAAGAGCTCTACTCAACTTATTTGCCTTCAACTCAGGGTGGGAAAATATTTAATTCTAGAAGAGGAAAATATTGAATTTACAAATTGTTATTTCAACACTTACAACAATGCCCCATGCTTAAAGCAGCTTGGCAATCTACCTGCCCCCAGAATGCTAAGCACTTCTAAAATGTGTCCTAAGTGCTGACTTCTTTCTGGAGTATCTGAACATCGACTCTAATCACTATAATCACTCCATATGTTAAGATTCTTGATTTTCTGGGGAGGGTTACACTACTCCAGAAGTTTATAGCCATTTGTTAAAAAAATGAGAAAGGAGCTTTCCAACATAAAAAATAAAATGTCTCTAGAACTGGATACACCTCTATTAATTATCTAGAAGAGATTAAATGTTCTAGAGTCTTTGTGGGTAAAGCTATGGTCTAACAGAAATCATCTGGCTTTTGCCCTGAATTAAAAAGGACCTTTTCCTTTAGACATGCTTTGCTCCTAAAAGGCATGAAACACAGAAGGAGTTTTAAGGGACAGTCAATTGATAAACATGCTGTTACATTTTCTTAGAGGTTATTTTTTTGCATAGACTACATCTGTAAATCTTGCATTTTGATGAAGGCAAAATATGTAAAACAGCATTCTAATGCTAATAAGTTGTCATAAATCTCAGCAGCAGTAAGGTCATACAATATAGTGCTAATTAGGTATGTACATGGCATATTTAATTTAGAAATAGGAATTTTTTTATTGTAAGGTTATGTCCCTTCATTATTGGAAGTATATTATCTAGTCCCATTGATTGATTTACTAATCTTAAATTTATCACTTTTTCCTATAACCTTCTTTTATGACACACAAGTCTCCGACAACATTTACATTCTTATTATCTAAAAAGTATGATAACACATAACACTCTCTCTTGTAAAGTATAGTTAAAAGAATCAACTGCTTTTTTCAGCACCTTCTACTTCTCATCAGCATCTCCTTTTCTCTGTAGTTAACTGAAATATGAGAGAGGAAGACAGAGGGGAAAAAAGAAAAAAAGAAAAAAGCTGAGAAAGGAAGGGGGGAGATGTTTGTTCTGTGTATTTCCAAGTTTCCTTTTTTACTTTCCAAAATAGTTCCTGTCTCTTTGCGTGAGTTTTGATATAGCTGCATTTCCAGCCTCCAGAAGATATCTGTTTGGTTAAGCTGGCTTTGCTGTTGCAATACATCTTTTTCTGCTTTCATTTTTTTTTTCTTGATACGTTTCACAAAGTCTAAAGTACAGTCAAAGTTCACTACCCTCTACCTCTTTCGTCACTGACTAAACACAAAAGTCCTGGTTTGGTCTGATTTCCTTTTATATCACTATTCAAAGTTGTGTGGTGGCCTCTATCGTGAAATAGTCCATGATCAATATCAGTTCACATATAAAATACTTTTTCTTATTTCATGAAGACAGTAGCAAAAATGTACCCTGGATTTTGGAATCTCAAGTCGACAATACGGTTTCCTTTATTAAATTTGTATTTGTTATATGTGGAAAAAGGAAGAGAGACAGGGCACTACTGGAGAGAGTCCAGCGGAGGGCTACCAAGATGATGAGGGAACTGGAGCATCTCTCGTCTGAAGAAGGAGAAGCTGAGGGAGCTGGGCCTGTTGAGCCTGGAGAAGAGAAGACTGAGAGGTGATCTCATCCATGTGTACAAGTACCTGAAGGGAGGGTGTCGAGAGGATGGGGCCAGACCCTTCTCTGTGGTTTTGTCAAGCACAAAACTGATCTCTTTTTTTTCCTCCAGAAGACATTTTGATATGACTGTTATTAAAGTTATCTTGAGGTTCATAACAATTAGTGTGGTTAAAAGTGCTCTTCACAACTTGCTAGGTAACCTTCAGGCTATATGTTTCTAAAAGACTGTCAGTTTCTGATTTAATTGTGGTCAGCTGCTTCTAGACGTTGTGATAAATTCTTTAAAGATCCTAAGAATTCATGCATGTTTTCACGTTTCTGATTAGATGCCAGGCAGCCTTCTGGCAGAAACTTTTCTCTTCTGTCTTGACCCCTGTAACACAAGCTCCCCACTAGGGTTATGCAATTTTTATGCAGACACTCTCCTTTTCCTTTTGAGTTTTCAGGAGAACATGGGGGAGCTGGGCATTTAAGGAGTCCAAGTGGCCATGGTTTCTAGGTATGCCTCAGCCTTCAGGGAGGATCACACTGTGATTGTCAGGTTACCTTAAAATCATTCTTAACGCAAGCTAGGTTAAGTAAAAATACAAATAAAGCAGTTATTCAAAACATCTAAAATAGCTGATGCAGTCCTGAAAAAACAGGGGAAAACTGCATTTAACCTACTTGCTCTGTGCTTAGATCAGAAATCCCTTTATCTAGCTGGTGTGCTATAGACTTCTCTGGCATCTGTGGATTTTGTTTTTCTCAATGCCTTGTACCCCAGGTTGTATCTGTGAAAGAAAATCTTGTCTTGGAAAGACACACTTGGTTTTACAGTTAAGTTCCTTTTCAGAGCCCTCCAGTAGGTCTAGGTAGATTTAATCTGTTTTTCTAAAACTAGTTTGCTTCTCTCTCATTCAGGAGATAGTCTGACCATCTATCTGAATTAAAATAAACTTTGCTTCACTTCTTCAGAGATGTAAATATTCTTCTTAGACTAGATCGGCTTTTATACCTGACAGACAAATTACCCATTCCTCATCTCAGTGAGAGTACAAATGCTCCCCCCACCTCTCTCCCTTTGGGTGACTAAAGGTGACTATTTAATATTATATATATTGCAGCAAAATTCGGGCGTTCGATTGATAGTAGTGCTACAACTGTTTCATCCCTCTCCCTTCCTGACATCATATCTGAGTGACTGCACAGCCCTAAGGTGACCCAATGATAAGCCTTTATTTTGGGTAGCGTAGAGGGGTCATTTTCCAAACAATCTGCTGGTTGAACCAATAACCTGATAAATTATTATTAATAAATAATAATAAATAACATATCAATGACTAGGAAATCTGATGGAAAGGAAGCAACAGAGTGTCTGACTGGGAGGGAGTGAGAAAGCGGTGGCAGCAGCCTGCTATTAGCTGGAATACGTGTCATAATTACACCCTTAGATACCTTCTCCACCGAACCTTGCATGTCTACATTGATGAACATAATGGGAACAAATACCTACATGGGATATAGAGTTCATTACTTGTTCTTCACAAAGATCCTGGCATGAGAGTAATTAGCCTTTCTGGTCTGACAAAGGGCCTGGGAATATCAGCCCTCACCCACTACTGCTCTCCTAGGAGGATGCTGGAGGATAGCATCTACTCAAATCCCTGCGAAGCTCTTGCAGTTTGCCAGTGAGGATCTCCTCTTTCCTTATCATTCTTAAGCACTGAGGCAAGCTAGTTTGCAATCAGAAGAGTAATAGGAATAGCTGCTGCAGCAAATAACCCCTTTGAGAAATAGTGCAGTAAGAGGTTATCAATTCAGAGCAAACAGACAAATTGTGCCCTAGGCCTCTGGATATCTCTGCTACTGCATCCAGTACTGCATAGATTCACAAGGCTGAATATTCAGTTTATTGCTGCAGAACAGTAATCGAGGTGTCCTGGGTAATCTGCACAACTGAATTGCTCATGGTCATCCTCTACTAATTATGGTTATAGATGAACTGCTTTCGATTCACCAATGAGTTTGTTAATAAAATCAGAGTACAATACCTTCCATGCAGAGATCAGCTTAAGGGTAAATCAGAATAAGGTGACTTACAGGAAAGAGTACATTACCTGCTAACACTAAACATACCAATTTATATTGCCAAGAACTGCTGATAAGAAAATTTTATAGCATGCTATGATATACAGCTTTAAATTATGGAGTAACTACTTATACTATATAAGCCTTACAGGAGATTTATCTCAGTCTTTAAAGGTTCATCAATTAAATACTCCTTAAAAGAACTATACAAAATATAGAATACTGTTTAAATATTTAAATCTAGAAATTGCATAAAAGAAATTCATAAAAGCTCATGTATCATTTAAAATGAGAAGATGCTAATATAAAAAGATTCTAAAATTAATAATAAATCAAACTATCAGCAGACAAAACTAAAATTACCATTTTAAGAGTTACTGGGTTTTTTTCTAATCACTACCAGCTAAAGAGCAATAAATGAAAAATACTGAGGATAACATAACTGTAGGTCATCTCTGTTGAATTTGTAGAATGTAATAAGAGAAATGTGAAATTTCTATCATGCTTTATATATTATTAGCATGTGTGTACTTTTGGGACTGTTACAGTGAAGGACACTGCTGCATATCTGTGACTTTTCTAATAGTAAACGGTGACGAATGACTGTAAATATCGATTGCAGAAGTGAATGAGAGATGGATACAATGAACACACTGAGGGGTACATTTTCAAGGCGGTATGTGATTGTAGTATGCACAAAACCAGTTACATAAGTAATGCACACATCACTCATGCTCTGTTTTGCAGATCAGCACATATTTTAAAGTTCCCTGTAATGTGAACATTGCTGAGTTACCAAGGAGGGGATTTGAAGCAAGCCTTTTTGGAAAAACAAGTAAACAACCAATATATTTTTATGGCTTTATTTCCTGCATTAGAAACTGATGGTTTTTATGAAATTATGAAAAAGTACAGTATAAAACCTGCACCTCTTAGAAATGTACTAATTCCTTGCTAGGGAGACCATCTGTAGTGGGAGATTAATCTCCAAGTTGAGTCTCTCTTAGCTTAACTCTGAAGAGGCTAATACAGACAGATTGCTAAATGGAAAGAGGGAGTCAGAGTTTGACTACCAGACATAACTCACTCTCTTAAACCGATCATGGTTTATACTAATCTGTTTCCCCGTGCTCTGAAACCAGCTAGGAGTGCCAGCGCAGCCTGGTTTAGCTGCAGGGCTGCTCCCAGCCTGTCTAAGCAAACTCCTCTCCTTCCTCACCTTCCTCGTCTACGTAGTCCTCTGCCTCTCTCCAAATACCTGCTTATTTGACCTGGGAGACGCATTGAATCTTCTGCTAAACACTATAAAAACAGGATGATGTAACTATAGAGTTGTGTGCTAATTCAAAAAATGCATATTTCACGCACATTTTATGTATTCAGAATAATTTAAAGAATTTATTCCCTCTCCAGTTGTATGAATTCTGGTACTGATCCCACTCTTCACAAACACCTGGGAGCAGAAAGTGAGCAGTTTTCTGCCAGGTTAGTGCACTCAGCTAGCCCAAAGTTGGACTTAGGCTGCCTTGGAGCCTCAGACTGAAGCACCATCTGCAGAAAGGAGGACACAAGTTGCTGAGGGACAGAAAGCATTTTGATTTTCTATGGCTCTCTTAAAAATGAATGTGAGACTCACGGCTAATGAGCCGATACCTCTCATGGCAGCTAATACTCTCTCGGGTCTCCCCTTCCACCTACAACATTCCCATGTGCTTGTTAGTATCTAGCTGTTGGTTCTTGTTTCTATCACCTAGAATTCATAAACGGACAGAGATCCCAAAACTACCTCTGTCACATAACCATAGTGTAGCAATGGCAGTCACCAAAGGTGTGTGAATGGTGTACTAGTTGTCTGTGGCAGAGATTGTCTTACCAAAAATTCAGGTCCATTGTTACGTATATTTCAATATCCCAAATCAGACTTTTTCCTAAACTACTAACTGATTTCTGCGGACAAATATCACTATTTAGATGATTTGGAAGTTCTACAAATACTGTAATGACACTTTTTTTTTTTCTCCCAAGAAAAAAATTAAAAAAGAACATGAAATCTACATCATATTTGAATCCACATGCATATAGACTGCATTCAGAATAAAGATCATATCTTTCTCTCCCAAATACCTTCTTATTTGATGTGGTAGACAAATTAAGCATTCTATCAGACATCATGAAAAAAGACTGATATAACTACAGAGCTGTATGCTAACTCAAAAAACAGATATTTCATGCACATTTCATGTATACCAAATGGTTGAAAGAATGTCAGCTGTAGCCATAACAACACAGAAAAAATGCACAAAAATTTCTTGGAATGAATATAATTATGATAAAATAAATCATTAAAGAGCAGTATCCAAAGAACTACTGACAAACTGCACATTTAAAGGTTCCATAATAAAACCCAGAGAATTAATTTCTAAAACCCCAAATTCTTTCTACAAGAAGAAAATTGATTAAAGTCTCTTTGTCTATAGATCTTTGTCCCTAAAACCCTACATCCACAGATATAGCAACATCAGTTCCTTGCAGCGCCCCTACAATATCTCTCAGAGTTAAGGGAATGCATGTACTTAGTCTGTCGCTGTAGGTACCGATTTGCTCACCAGACGTTGTTGGACAGAGGGTAGAACATCCACATTCTACCTGACTTTCTCTTAGCGAAGATTCTTTTTTCTGTACTTAGATATTAATTTCATTAAATTTTGATGAATTTTAGTTTTGAAAATATTGCCAAATTTCATTAGAATTGGCTAGTGAGTTCTATCATTACTGAAAAGGATGAGGAAGAAAGCCCTGATGGACAAACTGCACAATTGCTTAAGCCTTGTTTCTGAGTGAAACACGCTAAAGGATGCTAACAAGACTTAACATTCATTTTATCTTTCTACATATTTTCACATGTATTCGCACCTTTCTATCCTAAAACAAAGTTTGAGGTTCCCACCTCTAACTCAATTACATGGGGGTAGAGAAACATGAGATTACCCACACAAGAGAGAATAAAACAATCAGACTCCATCTGCCCTAAGCCTGCCTATCATAGGCTATCTCAATAAATAGGAATGTATTAGGATAACAGAGAAAAGAAAGAATACTACTAAGAAAATAATTAAAGTAATATATGCTAAGGGAAGCCAAATCTAGGGGACTTGAAGGGGATTTCTCCTCCCACATCTATTTGCTCCTGCTCTCAGCAGCAAGGCTGAGCATGTATTATAAAGATGTGCACAACACACACATTCACGCACACACATGCGCACACACAGTACATATTCTCATGGTCAGCCACACAAATTAACAGAGAGAGAGAGCGAGAGCAGTGTCTTTACTGAACAACTAGTGGTGCTCTTGCCAGTGTGAGCAGCACTGGTGGTGACCCTGGTCCTGCTCTCCAGCTGATCAGAGTTGGAGCTCACGAGCAGATGGACACGCTCCCATACTCTCCCGATCCACCGGCGCACACGCACCCCCGGTTCTCTCCACCCCTGACCCTGGATCTGCCCAGGATGCACATCCAGACCCAGCCCATCCTGGGCTCTGGCCAGATTCAGGTCTCCTCCTACTTGCTGTCTAGTCCCACTTGGAGTTCACAAGCAAGTCACAAACACAACATAGAACAAAGTCACACAGCTGGGAATGGGTTTAGTAAGGCCGGATAGACTGGGGCAATGAGGCGCAGGGCTCAGCCAGACAAGCGTACAGACCAGCAGCCTGCTTATACAGGGCCAGCCCCTTTCATTATCCTCCTCTCCATTTTCCCACACTTGTTCCTCCCCCATCCACTTTCGTCATTCCCTTTCCCTACCATTACGTACCCATTAGATTTATTGTATGCTCACAATTCTCTTACAATCTCTCATTAGAAATTTTACACAATCCCAGAAGCACCGCCAATATCCCGAAGTAAGCTTACTCTTTCCCACGAGATCCACCATGATCTTGTTTCCTCCCTTCTTATCAGTCATGAAGCTCTGGCTAAACACCTCCAAGACCATGCTCCAGTGGTCCCTTTGAAGGCCTGTGAGCTCTGGTTGTTAGTACTGTCTCTGTTATATCCTATTTGTTAGAGTTTGTGTTTCTAGGTGGTTAATTTATTCCTTCTCTTGCCTCATTTTTAAGTTGAATAGCCATTGACTAGATACCACCACAAACTAGATATCCTTATATTCCAGGTATCCACACGTCTTTTACCTTCCACATATCCTTACAGTGTAGATTCATAAAAGAAAGGAAAAGTCTTGAAAATTGAGGGACTATGACAATTGCTGTTTGGTAGCCTCAGAATAGTAAGAGTCTGACTGTGCAGAGTTATAACCTTAAATTTTGGATAATTTTCCAGTGTTGCAAACAGCTGCCCTTCAAAATCACCTGACATACTGAAACAGAGGAGAGATACACACCGCTCCAAACCTTTCTGGTCAATGAAAAGACTGGGTTACTGACATGCTGAGTCCTTTCCTCATCAGGCTGATGAATATTGCCAGTTTTTCCTTGCTTTCAGCCCTCTGCTATTGTATTGCTCTATTAACTGTAAAGAAGAGCTGCTTCTTCAGCTGTGGAGTACATAGCAGAGTGAAGTACCAGTGGACTGGTACTGCTATTTCCTCAGCAATAGAAATAACAAAAAACAATATTAAAGAGCATGTCTACAGAGAATAGTTGAACTTATCGCTGTAGCCCTGGTCTTTGGCTGCTGCTGCCTCTCTGTAGTCCTTGCTGCACTAATATACTGCATCATTTCAGTTTCCTGTGTAAAAGCCCCTCAGGGTAGAGATCCCATCTTTCTACATTTAGTGTAGGAGGGTTAATCTCCACTTGGGTACCACAGAGCAAATAATCAAACCTAACAATTATTGAAATGTCACTTTTTTGTTTTCATCTGGCAGGACCATATGTCACATCTTAAATAAATGCCAGGGTCTCCACAGGCCACGGTAATATTACTGATGATGTTTGTACTGCATAGTAAAGTACACAGATTCAGAGTTTAATGATTTTACAGCAGCACAAAAATTTTTTAAAAAATGATACCCCTACTGGTGATGTAAAAAAAAAGAGTCAGTTTTCAACATGACATAGAATTCCAATTTTCTATGGAAAGCTGATATTTCATTCAATATAAAAAATTCCTCAAAAAGAATCAATAACAAAACCAGAATACTTGACCTCAGATTCTGTAAGGTAATCTTATTTCTCTTACTTAGATTAAAGGTGAGTCATTCAACAGTAAGTTAAGCCTGGACATCTCCATCTCTTTTAGGGGTATACCCTCAAGGAGTTACGTGTCATCATTCTTCACTAACCACAGCCTTTGAGGATTTTTCAAGGACAGCTCTGGAGAGAGCTCACTGAAATATTGTGGCCCAAAGGCACAGATCACTGTGGACAAGTTTGTGTCCACTTAAAAGGTTATCATGTTTAAATATTTCAGAAATGAAAATGGCTATATAAATGTGATGTCTGAAATATTTCACTATGAGGCATTACTAGTCTATACTTTGACATTATTGAACATCACCAGACACATAGGCTCCAAGCACAAGAAGAGAAAAACTAGTCTGTATTATTAAATATAATTTGTTGCAGAGATAAAGTGCTAACTCTCTGTACCAACTGCAAAAGTGGAAAAGTGGAAAGACAGTGAAGGAAGGAAAATGAGAAGAACAGTAGACAAGGAAACACAGTGCATGTTGTTAAAAGATATATATAATTCTGAAATGGAAACCTGTTCAGAAGGTGCTCTAAATTGTGGCATTTACATTCTGAAGTTGCTTGATATTGAGTTGCTTTTTTCCCTGACACTAGTTTACAAATTCTATGAAAGGATTTTGCTGAAAACTATGTATTATCAGTAATTTATACAATCAGAGATATTTTCACTGTATAATTATAAAACATATTTTTAATGTTACTTTCTACGTTTCTTTAAGTTTCTTTAAATAATCTATGGACGTTCAGACAGATGTTCCTCGCATTCTGGGGAAAGCGATATCTGAAAACTAAATCCTATAGAAAATAATTTCCTTGGTCTTAGCCATTTATGAGATTTTGGGAGGGGGCTCCTTTCCCAGGTCAAATTAAATATGTCCAAATAAAAGAAAACCAAATAAAATAAAACAGAAAATCACCATACAACCGAGATCATGTCAAAGAAAGTATTATTTTCTTATTATTTTTACTTTATTTTTACAAAAATGCTAATTAGAAAAAAAATAATTTAATGCTATAATAAGTAAAGGGACTTACAAATGCAAAAATGAAACTTTGTTAAAATATTGAAAAGAAGAATTTTCATGATTTTAAATATGTTCACATTTTGCTAAATATTTCTTCAAATCCTTTCTAATAAAGTAAAACTAATACTGAATGTTTCAGTTAGACATTATCCTACATATAGTATTAATTATGCAATTAACATCTTCAAATTCTTCATCTACAATATCATATTTCACTTGCCTTCTTTATATTAGCATAGCATTTTTCCCTGATGGAAGAGATGTAAACATTTGTTTGTATCTTTTAATTATTATCAAATTATATTCAAATATTATACATGTTGACACTCACAAGAACATACTTAGGAAGTGAGGACAAACAGATTTTGACACGAAATGCCAACATTTTGTCCCAAGCTTATGTAGACAGGTTAGGAAGAGGAAATATTATAAAGCAATAAGACAAACAACTAAAAACATCAATGGCAGTTTTCAGATGAAAACTGAAAGATGTGAGAAGTAAGGCTCTTTCTGACTCTCTTACTGCAGGGAAAATACTTCTCTAGAACATTTCTCTTATTTTCCATTTCCTTATTTGATGGTGCACTGAGACTTAACACTGACTTAGAATGTGCTTGTTTGGGAAGATGTTCAGCCATTTGTAGTACTTGCATATGCTTCTGTCTTCTATATTACACATTGTAAAGCAGCAATTACAAGTAAACAAGAGATGCATAACCAATTTATCTTTTTGAGGACCCATCCCCCTGAATAGTTTGAAAATTCAGGGATTGTTGAGATACTATGAAAAATCAATATAACACAGTCTCTTCATGTGGAATATCTAGCTAGCGGTGGAGGCGGCGGGGTGGGGGGGGGGGGGGGTTGGAACAGCCTTTATGAGATACTTGACCCAACAGATTCCTAAGGTAGGTCTAAGTTTTGAACAGTTTGGTTGACTATCAAAATCCAAATGGATTCCAAAATCCAAATGGAGTTCCAAATGGATATCTGGACCTAAATAAAATCTCCCTTTCTAAAATTTCTGCAACATTTGGAATGTACGCTGACACAAATTAAAGGTAGCATTGCACTGAAATTTTCATTAATGACACTAAGGTATGACCAAGACTTAAGGTTGGTTTTACATTTTTGTAGCGATTATGAAATATTTGTAGGTAAAAGGATACTTATTCTGAAAAAAAAAGTCACAAAGTGACAAAGCTGCTACTTGCCTTTTATCACAATTTTCTTATTTACCTAACATAGAAAATGAATCAATTAAAATTGATTGTCCAGGGGTCAAAGGATTGTGATCAATGGCACAAAGTCAAGTTGGAGGCCTGTAGCTAGTGGTGTCCCCCAGGGGTCAAAACTGGGTCCAGTCTTGTTCCATGTATTCATCAGTGACCTGGAGGAAGGGACAGAGTGCACCCTCTGCAAGTTTGATGATGATACTGAACTGGGAGGAGTGGCTGACACACCAGAAGGCTGTGCTGCCCTTCAGAGGGACCTGGAGAGGCTTTAGAGCTGGCCAGAGAGGAACCTCCTGAAGGTCAACAAAGGCAAGTGCAGGGTCCTGCACCTAGGGAGGAATAACCCCATGCACCAGGACAGGCTGGGGGCTGACCTGCTGGAAAGCAGCTCTGCAGAGAAGGACCTGGGAGTGCTGGTGGACAACAAGTGAAGCATGAGGCAACAACTTGCCCTTGTGGCCAAGAAGGCCAATGGTCTCCTGGGGTGCATGAGGCAGAGTGTTGCCAGCAGGTGGAGGGAGGTGGTCCTGCCCCTCTCCTCAGCCCTGGGGAGGCCTCACCTGGAGGACTGTGTCCAGTTCTGGGCTCCCCAGTACAAGAGAGACATGGCACTACTGGAGAGAGTCCAGCGGAGGGCTACCAAGATGATGAAGGGACTGGAACACCTCTCCTGTGAGGAAAAGCTAGGGGAGCTGGGATTCCAGCTATGGAGGAGAGAAAGGTCAGGGGGGATCTGATCAACATGTACAAGTATCTGAAGGGGGAGTGTCAAGAGGATGAGGCCAGCCTCTTCTCCGTGGTGCCCAGTGACAGGACAAGAGGCAATGGGCAGAAACTGAAACACAGGCAGTTCCACCTGAACATGAGGAAAAAACTTCTTTCCTGTGAGGGTGACAGAGCATTGGAACAGGTTGCCCAGAGAGATTGTGGAGCCTCCTTCGCAGGAGATATTCAAAACCCACCTGGACACAATGCTGGGCAATGTGCTCTGGTTGACCCTGCCTGAGCAGGGAGGTTGGACTAGATGATCTCCAGAGGTCCCTTCCAACCTCAACCATTCTGTGATTCTGTGATTCTGTGAAATAGCAATATAACAACTATTTCTAAAATTAAACTGTCATTTGATATCAAAAGCAATCAGACTTTCAGACTGCATTAAGGAATGGTGCTGTTCTTGCTAATGCGATTTTATTAATTAAGACATCATCAAGGAATTGCGAAATGAAACCTTGCATCATGACTGGTAAATGACTGGCAGAAAGTCATTTCAGTTTCTAATCATAGTCTGTTTAAAATCTAGGGGCAAGCAGTAGTTTTTGATTTATATTTCCTTGCATTTTAAAGTCATTCAGGAACATTCCACTTTCTCTTTGACAGGCCTTTTTACTTGTTTCTGCCCCAAAATCAAGACTGATACATTTTTTTTTTAGATGCAACCTATTTCTGATGATCTGTCAGATGTTTCAGGGGAAAACATATATTTAATTAAATGATAGATGCATGTGTTTAGTAATCATTATTACTAATTGTCATCTTCTGAAGTACTTCCGTTTTCATGAACTTTTAAAGCTAACTACAAGAAGTTGTCAATGAATATACAATTTAACAGATTTTTCTAGAATACCACCAGCTAATAATTATTAAAATTTAAGGAAATTCCAGAGTAGGTCTACCAAGCTTGCCTAGATTCTTCTATAATGAATATACAGTGGGATTTGACTATTTAGAAGCACCTGAAGAACGGCTTTGTATCGTGGGGAAATATTATTTAATCTATATCCGCAATAGAACTAGCACAAACGATATAATATTCAGCAAAGTATTCAAGCAAAATAACTATTTTTCATGAGACTTTTAGATGAAATGATATTTTTCATTAAAATCAAAACTGATTAAAACAGTTTCACATTCCATTTTTTTTCACAAGCAGGTATTTAAACTATGTTCTTGTATGACTGTCACATAGATATTTTTCTGTAGGGATTTACAAGTGTTCTACAGCAAAAGTTATGTTACTTTCTATAATGGAAAGAAAAGCTAGAATTTAAATAAAACAGCCATGAATGTGTGCAGCCTTTCCTTTCATTTTTCATTTAGGAGTATTATCACAGCAGGCAACAGGCAAGTTGTATAGTCATAAACTTCAAATTAAGAAAAGCTGGCAAGGAGATACAACAATAATTAAAACTTAAGTCTTTCAAGATCTTGAGATATCCCTTTTCTCGACTTACTTTTTTTAATGTTCTCATCTATGATGGTAAATTCCCACAGATGTTGATGCCACTACTCAGGCAAAAAGTAAAGAAAGGTAAATGTATTTGTGAGCATCATAGAAGTTAACCTCTGAGCCATCAGTGTTTCTGTGCGTCAGACTTGTTGAGACCATTCAGTGATTACCTAGTTTGGGCAATTATAATTCCGTATAATTATTTCATTGCCATCGGTGCACTGATGTCACTTTGGCATTACCAGCTCCTGAGCCAAAGTCATAACCAAACACATGAAAAAATCCTCTGGTATGTAAATGAACAAATATCGTGCATATATGTCAGTTCTTTTGCACAATTCCTATTAGAAAACTGTCTGTTTTTTAAAGTGGATGATAAGCAGCTGGAGAGGGTTTAGGGAAGAGGTAGTACTGATTTAAAAGTAGGGAAATTAAGCCTTATGGTAAAAAATTCAAGTGTTCATACTAATGGAAACATTAAAGGTGGCCTGTCCACGAGTGAAATACATTTAGCACATAAAATTGCCGGTGGAGCGTTCTGCAAACTATCTCCATGCTACAATAAGATTTGAAGGCTGAAAATTAAAGCTGAAGATTCTTAGGCTGCAATAAGTACATATTTAATATTTTAAGAGATTAAGCACTGGACCAACTGTACCACAAACTTTTGCAGCATTTCCATCACTAAATGTGTTTTGTTTTCAAACATATTATTTTGTGCTAAAATATATGCTGTGGCCATAGAGATTTTATAAATCTTATGACCTGATTAAGAGAGAAGATCAGAAAAGGTAACTGCAATAATTTCTTTAGGTCTTACTTCAGAATCCTGGCTAACTGGATTATTTAAATGTAAGTCCCATTCCTCCTAACACACCCTTTATAATATAGAACACAGATATTTAAGTGGTAAACAGAAAACTGCATCTCCAGTTACTCCATTAGTGTTGCTTTCAATTGACTTTCTTATCAAAATTATATCTGTTCTTACAGCCTTGCTCATTCCACTGAGTAAAAGAAGCAGCCCTACAAATTTTGCTTAATTATACTAAATTGAGATAAATAAGCTCCACAGTTGCCCGGCTTAAAGTTTTCCTAAGGTGGCTGGTAGACTGGCATCAGAAAGAAGTACAAGTTTAAAAAATTCAAGTATCAAATAAGAGTTGTTTTTCAATTTTGCCTTTTTGTAGATCCTAGTTCAGAAAACTGTACAGTACATACATATGATGGAATATAACCTGCGTTCTTTTTAATAACAATTAGTGAATTCTCAAAAGCATTGAAATCCAGAAAATACCAGATACCAAAAAAATTTACATGTGTCCTCAGTAACAACAATGAAAAAAAAAAATCTTTCTTCAGGAATTAATGATTCACTTTCTTAGAATTTAAGTTTTGCTGAGCAGAATGTTCAAATAATTAAAGAACAATCTCAATAGAAGTATCTTCAACTGGTAATTCACTTGAATTCTGTAAATTCAATAAGTAGAACATGTTTCCTTCCCTAGTTTGTTTAGATTTGTATTTGGAAACATCTTGTATGTAGCCACTATCTTCCATTCATTTGATCTATAGGTAACATTAAGCTTTGTTTGAAATCTAGATATTCCACAAAATTAAATGAATTAGACATTTATTTAAGGATGTAGCTCATAATACTTGTCTGTTATCTCCAAAAATCTGTAACACCAAAACAAAACTTCAAGGGCTTCTACTTACCAGCGTTTGAATTGAAAGAGTTTCTTAAAGGAGACATTAAATTGGAACTTACAGTAATAAATGATTAACTATAATTGTATTAAACAGTTCAAGATTGTTTTAACATATTTTTCAGCGTGTTTCAGAGAAAACAACTGAAACTTCTCTAGTACGCTGAAACTTGTTCACCTGACTTCTACTTTCATAACCCTTTAAAGACAAACACATATTGCTAATACCATCTCCTGATCCACATTCTTTAAAAGACTTTATATCCACTGATACTTGCACTGAAGGATTATCTCTGGAAACCTTCATTTTCATCTTTATAAAATAAATAAAATTATTCATAAAACTGTGAAGTATTTACTTTATCAACATTTATATTGACTATTCACTTAGCTGGTTGAGATCAGTGTCCCGCTGACACGTATGCACTTATTTTTGCATGCAAAAAAAGAAAAAAAATGCTAATGGAATGTGGTAGAAGATAGTTTGTCATGTCCTCATATTAGATGAGAAGAATTGAAGGCTAGGGACGCTCTTTTGGAATTATGGGTCCTGAAGAAATCGGGAAACCTACACTTTTAACTGGAGATAAAAGGATATTTTTCCCTTACATGCATGTGACATTCGAAAATTCTGACATGCACAGTGAAGATATGAATTATCAACACTTTAATATTTGCTTTACTCTACTTAATTATTACCATTATTTTTAATTACAAATTCATTTAAATTTGAAAGTTTTTTATTTATTATTCTGTGATTTTTCTTTCTGGAAAACAGTTATTCATGCCACAAATGAGAAAACCATTATCTTCATGCAAAAACTAAAAATATTATCTTCTAAATGAACAAAATTTTCCTTCTTTAAAATTAAATGTTACATAATATCAAGTGCTAGTATGATAGCCAGGCAGGGTTGCACCTTTTTTTGTTTTGCTTCTGGAACATAAGTAATGACAAAAATATTTTATCCTGTGATGGTGTGCTTTCCCTCCACCCCTGACCTGACCTTTCAACAGTAACCCTGCTCTGGCGATAGCCCTCAGTAAGACCTGAAACCCCCCACCGCCCCACTCACGTGATAACCACCAGTAGCGGTTGTGGAACCTGAGGAGACGCATAACAGCACAATAGCCAAGGACTGATTGAAGATGCACCAACCAAGGTATTGCCAGCATTCAAATATGACTATGAGTCAATCATCTTACCTCATAAATAGGGGGCACCCAGAGCCCATTGAGCTCTCCTGCACGGCAGCTGGTTGCACGGCAGAATCTCCCCTTGAGCAGGGATGCCCCTCAGGGTTACTCCTTGAGGTCGAGAGATTCCTTACCCCTGGCAGATCCTCGGTAAGTGACTAATAGCAGGTTGAAACTTTGCAAACCTTACTAACTTGCATCTTGGATTGATAGTGGATATAGTCCTTTAGATATAAACCACTGACCAAGTCTGGGACTAGGACTGGATCCAGCCATGCCTAGACTCCTCTGAGAAGGAGTTTGGAAAGCAAGAGGGTGCCGTCTGAACCTCATGAGTCAACAGGAAGATCTCCTTGACGATTTTATCTGACCTTGCCCTCCATGCAGTAAATATTCAGGTGTACCTTGCCATCGACCCTTGTTAAACCACTGTCCTGTTTACCATTGAACTTTGTTAAATCGCTATCTTACCTCAATAAAACATATCTCTGCTTCTCTCTTATGAGTGAAGCGCATCACTCATCTGCGACATACTGTAACTGGACATTGGCTTCCATAGAAGAGTATCTAGGTGAAACGCGAACGGCTTTTAGATGATCTTACAATTTCTCTTGACCCTTCATCCAGTTGAACAGTGTAAATGATTCCCCTTACATTTTTTGAATTAAGGGAAAATAACAGGCTTTGAATTCATATGAGCAAGGGTGAGTCAGTACTTCCTGGGAGACACTAAACTACTCTATTAATGATAAGACAGAGAATATAGCAATTCAAATTCTCCTTCTCTCCCCATTATTGACCTGGTAATGTATCCAAATCTCTTCAAGGCTATATAATGTCCAGCCATACCTTCAGTTCTTCTGGTCCAGTTACCAACATATTAATGCCAATATAGTTCATTTTCTAATGCATTCCAATTCAAATGAAGTTTAACCGAAATACCAATTCAGTTTATATAAACCACCTGACTTCTTTTGTCCTACAGCAGTTATAGTAGTCCAAGTTAATCAATATAAGCTCATTGGCTCTGTGTCCCAGGAAGTAAATCCCAAATAAGTAGTTTTCCAAAGTGCACTAAATATGTCTGCCAGAGCTAACCTTTATAATTGAGATAAGCATCAATTTTGTAACTATTTCAGGCTAATCTTAATGAAGTATATATAATTACATGCATCTCTCTACCTTTTATTCTCTGAATCGATCAAAAGAAAAAAAAAATGAGCATAAGAGTTTCACATCATGTCTCTGAAGTATCACTGCTTTTCTATTTGTTTGCTATCCTGGAATAAACTTCATCTTCACAAATTCACCCTCTTTTATTGACCGAGTTTCGTTAACCCCAGGTGGCACATTAACCATGATGCAAATGAAATTTGACATCTCTATTGACTAAGTCATTGAAAAACAAAAAGCAAAGAGCAAACGATTTCCTAAACATTGTTTTTGCATGGAAAAAAAAAAAACCCTCCCTATTTTGCTAACAAGAAAAATTATACTCAGAATAAAATTATTTCCTTTTATGATAACTGAAATAATAATTATAGGTGGCTGATATGCCACTCACTATTAAAGTTGTTAATTACTTTCAATAAATACTCCTTTGTTGCAGTTGCTCATGCTTTTTTGACCATTTAGGGCAGAATTTTACATGATTGACTCCTTCCCAGCTGTTATGCTCTTTTGTTGTTTTTCTACAGTTTATTCTCAGTAATTTATGAAGCATTGTTGCTGAAATTAAGAGAAAAGATTGTTTTGCTCGTGCTAAAACCTAAACAGTTCCAATAGTGAAAATCAGAAATTATAACACATTGAAGCTAGGACTTTTATTCTGAGAAATGTGTCGTCCAGATATGATAGATACTCTTTGCCTCTTCCTCTGAAAACCTCTGTAAACTTGGTCCCTTTTAAACCTCTGCAATGTCAGTTCACACATGATCAGATCTGTTAGGACTTAGCAGCTAAGTGCTCTGGGAGCTCAGCATGTTTCACTTAATAAACCCTAGGTCCACCAGCTCCTACTGTGTCTCTTCTGTGTGGAGGAAGCAAGATCTTTCTTCCCAACTACTTCTTCCAGGGCTACAGACCATAATGGAACTTGGCACAAAATAAATCAGGAGATCATTGCACTTGTCTGTAGCCAATTAACTTAACTGGTGGACAACAAGTTAAACATGAGCCAGCAGTGTGCCCTTGTGGCCAAGAAGGCCAATGGTCTTCTGGGGTGCCTGAGGCAGAGTGTTGTCAGCAGGTCAAGGGAGGTGATCCTGTGCCTCTACTCAGCCCTGGGGAGGCCTCACCTGGAGGACTGTGTCCAGTTCTGGGCTCCCCAGTGCAAGAGAGACATGGCACTCCTGGAGAGAGTCCAGCGGAGGGCTACCAAGATGATTAGAGGGCTGGAGCACCTGTCCTAGGAAGAAAGACTGCAAGAGCTGGGCCTGTTCAGCCTGCAGAAGAGAAGATTGAGAGGGGATCTCATCAACGTGTACAAGTATCTGAAGGGGGAGTGTCAAGAGGATGAGGCCAGCCTCTTCTCCGTGGTGCCCAGCAACAGGACAAGAGGCAATGGGCAGAAACTGAACCACAGGAAGTTCCATCTGAACCTGAGAAAAAACTTCTTCACTGTGAGGGTGACAGAGCATTGGAACAGGTTGCCCAGAGAGGTAGTGGAGTCTCCTTCCCTGGAGATATTCAAAACCCGTCTGGACGTGATCCTGGGAAATATGCTGTAGAGGTCCCTGCTTGAGCAGGGAGGTTGGACTAGATGATCTCCAGAGGTCCCTTCCAACCTAAACGATTCTGTGATTCTATGATTCTGTGATTAACAAGGAAAAAAGAAACAACTTTCTGAAATACAGAAAGGGTAGAAAAAAAAAGGAACAACTGATGATGGAACAAGGGTGCAGACAACAGTAACAGAAAGAGAAGAAAGAGAGAATGTCAAAATCAGAAACCCACAGTTAACTACAAGGCTTCTTTAAAGGTAAGCACAAAAGAAATCATTAGTTTTCTATGACTATCAAGTTACATATTTTCCTTGGTCAAGTATTTCTATATATCCCGGCCTGATGAGGTGGAATGAACACTTTTCTATATAACAGGACATTACTGTCAAAAAAAAAAAGGATACTCCCCCTCCCCCCAACAAATCCTTACCTGCCTTAAAAATAAGCCCTGCTAAGCAAACAAGAATGCATCACAAGTATGGTACTCTAAAGAGAAAATTTAAAATGCAGAATGTGTGAGACTAACCGAAAATCACATCAGCATATGTAGACATTCTGATATAATTTTTAGTTACATGATCAGATATTATTTCCCACAGGATCCCCACCTCATTTTCGTATTGTGTACTGGAAATAGATAGGATTATATTCTTCAGACTGCTCAGGCTGAATTTGCAGGGGTCTTAAGTGTTGGCAGTTGAAACTGAAGTCAGTAGGAGCTCTGCTCTGAATTTAAGTTCTGTGAAAGTGCTAAGTAAAATGGAGAAAAAAAGTCAGGCGATTTCCTTCTTGGGTAAAACATAAAAACTCGTCAGCACTTTTGGAAATGGTGCCTATCACTTGTGGCCCAGTTTCTTAGTTCAGTCGGAATAATATAACAACAGAAAACTACTGTAACGATAAATCCACTAACAGCCTTGAAGAAGAAAAATATTCCAATGAGGACTCCGGAGTAAAGCCTTTAAAAAAGCTAATTCTTTATTCACTGAAGATGTGGATGATAAGGAACAGATAACACATAGAACTCCACAAGCGATTAAAAAAAAAAAAAAAAGAAATAGTAAATAAATTTGTTTCAGCTTTACACAAAAATAACTGCAATCATCCATCCTGGGCACAGATGAAAGTAATTTCATAAGTTCTCTTGTGTCTATCTGATATATTGTCCCTTCTCTTTAAAAATTGAGTGTATGTCCACCACAGTAGTAATTTTCGCCATAGATATATGTTGACTATTCAGTTACTAGAGGACGATACAATCCTTATAGTCTAACCAGAGTCAGCCTTCTGGATTATGTGTTGTTTGGAGCAGTCTGGCATGGTCTACCATAGACATTTTTTGTTTGTCTTTGGGACTAAACCCTACAGTTCTAATTCAGGCAAAAGAAAAAAATAAATAAATCTGATTGAAGTCTAAATCTACACTTCAAACCACACTGTCAGCACCAAATAGTAGCTAAGGTACAGAACAAAAGCATGAAAACACAAAACTGCTGTTTTTAATCTTGCGCAAGCACAGTCATTCGTTGACACTAATATGAAATTCAACTATCTGTGTTTTGTTTCTGAAAAAATGAACATTGCTTTCAATTTATATGAATTCTAAATACAAAATAAAGCATCCCATTTTGCAACAAAGCCAGCAAGAATTCTAGAGAAGTAAAGTTGAAACAACAATTTGTTGTTTGCCAAGGAGTTATTGAAGTCTATGCAAATATACATATGCAGGAATCGTCCCTAGATTTGTCTAGCATAGGCAATAAAGCGGACAACAGATTGATTTTAAAAAGTGTGCCACATTAATTTACAAAGCATTTCCCAGTGTGTCTAATACAAGGATTATAGGGCTTTATTATATAACCTATGATGTAGGTCTGCTTATTTTTGCCTATAGACAGAAAGGTCAGTAATAGCTTCAGATAAGCTAAAAATTCCCATAAACTCCTCTCCTTCCTAAACTAATTGTGCCTACTTGATGCTCTGAGGAAGGTGAACAAAAACACAAAAAAAAACTTTTCAAGGTCTATGCCAGTTTTGCCCTAACAAGTAAAAAAGAAAAAAAAAAAAAAAACCTTCTTCCTGAGCCTAAAACAAGCAATCTGTCAGATTTTTAGTGCCGTTAAAAACATCTAAAAATATTCCAGTACAGGGAGGGAAAATGGGGTAGTGACAGTGAGCTTTGCAAAGTTTTTGGCAGAAATAATGATGGAGAAAGGTGAATGTTAGGGCCGGTATCTTTCCTTTCTCTCTCCATCTGGTAACTGAGAGAGAAAGACTCCATGCTATGAAATGGTCTCCCCTTCTTTTTCATATGATCTTCTTCACCTGCCCCCTGCCTTTTTTGCATACTTTTGTCTGTCAGCAATTTGGTTAGTTTTACCACCTGTTAAGGCAGGCAGAATGGGAACAACCGGTGATCAAATTTCCTGTGGCTTCCAGGCAGACATTGCTTGCATAGAGAGAACAAGTTCAATTACTTTTTCAAGCAATGACAATTAATTTGCTTAGCTGTATATTTCAACTGAGTAGTTAACAAAATATACATTTTTAAATATATATGTATATATTTTTAAAGATGATTCAAGTTTTAACACTATAGATCATAACTATGTATGCCAGTTTTGAAATTAAAGTAATAAAAACTTTGAAAAGCATATTCAAATTCTAAATACTTCATTAACATAGATAACACATATTTATGATTTATAAACACATATTAAAGACTGCATATTCAAATTCCATCAGTGAGAGAGAATTATTAAATAAATGAGAATTAAAATGTGTTTCTTCAGCAAAGATCTAAATAGAAGATAGCCTAATGTCCAATGACTTTTATATTATCTGTATAGTAATGTAATGCTATTAAGCTCCATGGATGACTTTGTAATTTGCTCTTTTTCAATGAAAATGAGAATGAGGCTCAGACTCTAGCCGAAATAGTAAATCTGTCAAAAGCATCTGTAAAAAGCTTTCACAGACTGTAGCTTCACACTTTCCTTCACGATACCATCAACGATGCCGTCACGATACCATCACAATATCATCACTGGCAGCATATTCAAGAACTGTGACCATGGAAGGGAAGAACCAACCATTTACGCTTGCTTCAATGAATCTAGTAAATAATATGTTTGTAGGTACACATCCACAGTCCTCTGTTAGGTAGACCTGAATCTCACCCTGACCTGCTCTTACCATACATGTTTTATTGTAGCTCTTTGAAGAGTCAATTTGAGAGTTAAATTTGAAAGCTTCTCAATACAAGGGAAGCTTCATTTAATTGCACAAGCGTTGTACCTTCAACAGGCATTAGTTTTCATTTGGGGGAAATTTATGAGGAACTGAGACAGAGAGAAAAGGACTAAAATGGGGATCCACTGGCTGTGCATTCATCAGAACTGCACATTTTTATCAAATAGCAGAAGAAATAAACTACAAATCTGAAAGCTCAAGTTGCAACCCATGTGATATCTAATTTTCAACAGATATATTTGCTACCGGGAGTGAACCTGTTCTCTAAGCTTTGACATACTGAGAAATTAGTCTTGTAAATCCACAGGAGTTAATAGAAATTTAGGGCATTCATTGTCATATCAAAGTCAAACTTGCTTCTTATGTGCTATAATTTCAGATTATGCCATTTTACTACTTTATATTACTTCTCTGTAGAAAATCGAAGTTATATACTTCTTTGAAAACATCTGAATACCTTTCTCCAGTGTTTTTGTAGTGCTGCAAAGCCAATATTGAATTTAAAATAATACAGACAGTCATAAACCTATTTACTAGGCCAATTATTATCCATCCCAAATCTGGATGGCATTTGATAGCGCTTCTATCGACTGATTAGGTAGGTCTACTACTATTTAAAAGATAAAGAAAACATAATTCAGGTTATTTATCATCTTAAACTGCTTGTGATTCATGTGATTAAATCCTTTAAACACATTCCTGAGCTCGATGATTTAATTTTGTTGAGTAATTTTAAAATGCTCCATGCATAAGGCCTCAAAAATTTTAATACCCTTGATTTTCTTTATACTTTTTTTCAAATAGGGAATATATTAAGGCTTCCTCTGAATGGTATCTGCCAATATCACAATATGATAGCGTTCAAACATTTGTTATCTGCAAATGCAGAACATCTGCTATTTGGTCACTTAGCAACACTGTGCAATAATTTACCCCTCCCCCTCCCCTCGTCTATTATTATGCAAAATGTGTTCAGGACAAGAAATGCTTAGAGAAAAATTGTTCCTGTGGTGAGATATTTTGACACAAAAATCTTTCCTCATCAAAGATGAAAAGCACCTTGTCATTCATGTCTAATTACAGCCTCCGTTCTGTCAGTGCAGGAAGATGCCAGCTCCCCGTGGTGATGTCATACATTGACATTTACAAAACTGCATTGGACTTTGACTACTCTTGGTGTTTGCCAAGATCAGTCAGTGTCAGCACTGATAGACACTGATAAAGGGGATTCATAATTACGAGCATTAATTGTGCTTAAAGTCAAGAAAAGGGCATGATGCCTTCTGATGTTAATAGTTGCTGAATCATCTTCTAAAACAATAGAGAAAGCTTCATTCCATATTCCTATTCTGAAATGCTGAGACATTAAACTGAAATGACAACAGAGATTTCACACTCCAAGAATCAATTTGAAAAGAGGTAAACTTATTAAAGATTAAAATGAACTATTCAGTGTTCTGCAATTAGTGTTAACATCCAGGCTCAAACTACCAGGGGGAAAATAGCTGAACGGAAGTGAAAATCATGTAAGAATGCAAAGCCTTGGAGAAATTCTAATCCTGGCCACCAAACAGCATTAGACAGCCTAATTCAAGCTACAGACACACTCATATTAACATAAATCAGGAGAAGCGATAAATAAATCCCCTTCATTAGTTCTGCTTAACATAGTGTCTCTTCTTAATTTTTTGAAAGCAATACAAAATACTTCTAATTGTATGAGTATAAGTTAGAAGTTTATTTTACATCTTGTTAGGAATTATTTAGAGCTGTCAAGATAACCACAACAGCAGATAACTTTGGAGTCCTTGACACAACTATCAGATGGACATTCTTGGTAATTTTAAGAGAATGCCTTGATATAAAAACTACTTATAAAATTATTACAGTCTCTCCAAGTTATTAATTAACTCTAAATAGATATGAAGCATTATCGAATTCTCTGTGCTCCTTAATATTTTGCCTTCTTTAATCTTAGGGAGGAAGAGAATAATATATTATATTGTTTCTGACATGTCGCTCTGAAACAAGCATTGATTTTTTCCTCTTTTAAAGTCAGACTTTCTCAAGTATCTTTTTAACTATGTATGTTCCTTCTTACAGAAAATACAGTCTTTTAGAAAAACTATCCCAAGTCTGAAAGCATAACCTTGAAAGACAAATAAAAGTGAGACAAAATCAAATGCTTCCTGAAGGATCATATTTTTGGATCATTATTCTACTTCCTACCTAAATGTTCTTGCTCCAACAAGAAAATGAAACCTAAATGCACAAAATGTACTGAATGTTGAAGGTGAATGGTATTTCCTGTGGGAATGGCACTCTACAAATTTTTAAATATATGTACGTATGTTTAAGCATATGTATACATATAGGTGCATGTGTATCTGCAATGTGTGACATTTTATACATGCTGGTTAAATGTCTGGTTTGTCTCACAAGATGGATACCAGACTCTTTCTGAGATGTGTATGATAATATCTAACAGTCATAGAACAGCAGAGTGATTGCAACTGTTAGCCTGTCTGTGGGTGACAATTACATGCAGTCCCAGGTTTAGTTATTTTTGCAGTTTTATGACATTAGTTTTGCAAACAATTTCTTTGACAAGGATTCAAGGTGATTCTCCCCCACCCTCCCAGCACACATGTGAATCTGCAGTAGAAGAGGGTGTCCTTGTCAAACAGTCACCTCTAGGACTGTTGAGAGTTGGAAGAAACAGGGGTTATCAATAGTCTCCTGTTGTGAATCTGCTTTTGAAAGTCACTGTAGTCTACTCATGCTTACTGTTGGGATTCTGGTGCTTTGAAGCTGTCCAGCTGGTAGCTTCAATAAAGCAAATATTGTTGATAGCTGTGGGGGATCCTATGCAGACATCTATTTATCAATAATTAAAATATATTCAGCAAAACATTTGTTATTGAAGTCATCAAATGGTTTGGCTGGATTCATAATATAGGAGTTAAATGCTACAAAACCAGTAGTTAGTACTTATGTTGAATAATGAATCAGAAACATCTTTGCAGAGTAGAGTTTTTCAAGTAAGCTATGCAAGTTTAGTGTTTGGTCTCCACTGGATTTTCAAAAGTAATTAACAGAGACAGCAAATTCCAGCTCTAATCTTTCAGAAGAAAATACAGCTACCTAATACTCAAAGTTCAGGATAAATGTTTCAAATGAGCTAAAACAATTACAAGCAATTTCATCTCTCAGATATTTTCATAATGCACATCAATGAAATTAGAGATGCAAAAGGACAATATATACCACCAGGAAGCACTATGAATTTCAAACTGTAACATTTCAGTAGAGGAAGACATTTCCAAACCTAAGCAAAATGAGTAATATTCATAAGGAACATGCAGTGCCCAAATTAGATTTCTTTTTCCACATACTCATTGAAATTAAAAGGCTGTTTTGTGTCACCCTCTGGAGAGACCTAGCATAGGCACTCTGAAATGCCTTCTCTTCTTTATCGTGGCTTTGAAATGTGGGGATGTCATGATATCAAGATAAATCTTGAATTGTTTATTTTAATTTAATAAATAAAGAAACAATAAAAATAAGACTCTAGGAAGGGGGGAAGAAGAAGGAAGTTTCCATGAACATAAATTAGTCTACCCAAATAGCACCAATAAAAGTTACGTGATGAGCATATACAGAGAAATCCCTGCTGAGACTCACACAGCAAGGACTGTAGCAGTTATGCATAAACCTCACCTCAGGCACCACAAATGTGTTCTCTTGGCGCAAATAGCATTGAAAATACTATTAAAGTCAAAATAAAGTTTTATTAGCTCACAATACTGATTCTGATTTGGGAGTGTAAATGCAACATATTGATTTTTCTGATCTTTGCAAACAAACAAGTCAATTGAGTTAGAAAAGATTTCATTTTAAAAATAAACACAATTATCACCTTAATTAAAATCTTAAGCTAGCCAAACACTGTTTTACCAATGCTAGCCAATTTTAAAGCTCTGTTAAATGGACTTCTCCCATTTTTAAGCTTCTAACAAGATTAAGAGACTAAGCCCATAAGGCACTAAGCAGCAGAATTTCTTAAATACAGGAATCATTACTTTTTAATTAATTTTATTTAAAAATAGAATCGTAGAAGAGATGCATATTGCATCTATCCTATCGCAGATGTAGAGACAAACTCCAATGTATCAGTTTTACTTCTCACCCAAAATAATCAATAATGGCCATGAATTCCAGGGCAGACAGTCTCTTGTTGCATGGGTTGCAAGGCTGGCCAATGTGGGTTGCATTACAGGAAATGAAAACTTATCAACCAGAACTAATGTAGGACACTAAGATACTCTTTTCACCTTCATAAATTGATACTTGATAAGTTCTTCCTTTGAAATTCTTCTAAGAAGCAGCTCAAGTGATAAAAGAGGTTGCAGAACATCCTAGGAACAGATAACAGTTCCAGGGAACTAACCCCTCTCATGAACTCAGAGGATATGATTTTTTCTCTGAACCAAAAGAAGAATTGATGTAAGCCAAATGCATTTCTTTCATCCAGACTTCACATAGCATCAGTCCACAGCTTACATCACCACCTGGGTCCGATCCAGTATGAACCGACCTCCAGGCTCTGAAGGCACCTCTTTCTATGGGCCACATTAGAAGAAAACAGCCACATCTCCAGCAACCTCTATCCGAAAGGAAGGCTTATTTAGAGTTAACTTTAGAGTTAACGCAATCATGGTAAAGGGAACACGGCTCAGGATCTAGCAGACAGGGCATTCAAACAGCCTATACCAAAGTCAGTTTTTTCTCTTGATGCTAGGGTCCTAGGGAGACACATTACATTTTACTAGGACACCAACCTTGTTATTCATGTTCTGCATTTGCCTTTTGGATTCTGAGTGGGTTTTGAGGTGCAGAAGAGTAAGATGCAAAGAAGTAGTGCTACATCTGTCTAAAAGCAGAACTCTGGAGAAAAAAGGAAACATTAAATAAGAGGATGGCAAGATCTTTTTAAAGCTGGGAGTAAAATTTGACTAAGGGGGGTTAGAATTACCAGGAACTTCCTCATAGCTTCTAACTATAGGATAATAGCTGTCTTTTTGAATTCACTGTAAAGTGAGAATTAGCTCATTCACTTTAATAAAAATCAAAAGCCAATTTTTCAAATAAATCTTTAAAGAAAATTTGTGAATAATTTCTACATTTTGAAATAAATTCAAATGAAACAGGTTTCTAAATGTTCTTTACTGCTCTGTCAATAATGTAAGAAATCCTGCAAATAATCTGTCAGAAATGAAGAGGAATTAATTCCTCATCATGATCTCATCTTCTTGTGAAATCTAACTGATCCTGAATCTAAATCTGATCTTGTTTTACATAGGCTATGTGCTAATGATTTCCATGGAATTACTGTTGTTTTACTCCGGTGTTTATAAAACAGAATTTAGGCCACAGTGAGATGAACTGAAGATGCATTCTGCAAAATCCAAGTAGACATAAAGACTTTTAAAGGGAAAAGGCTGATAAAACTAAAGGATTGTAAACATTTCCTTCTGCCAAATACTGTCAAATTAAAAGCTTTTACATAACTCTGCTAATATAGAAAACTCTGGTCATTATTACTTGCTCCTCAGTGCTCTTGCTAACATTAACCTATTATAATTTTTGGTGTAGAGTTCATAACACAGAATTTTACTAGATGAACCTTAATTAATGTTTGATTAGTTTTTAAAAGGCAATTTTAGATGTAAAACGGTTGTCATCAGTTACATATAGTTGTCCTAAAGTCTCTTGAAGGGTTTTAAAGGTGCCATATGTCTACAGCTGCTAAAACATACCTGTTTTTTAAATAAAAACAATAATTTCTATGAACTGAAAGATGTGTAAATGTACAAATATTCTGTTTTGATTTACTAAAGCCTGTAGAGTTGATCATCTATCCATCATATGCTTTTTTCAACAAAATCAAAATCTTTTTCAAAATGCATGGAATTAAATTGCAAAACATGCCCAGGTACCTTTTCAACTGTATTGGATTTCTTGTTGGGTCCAAATCTCCAAATCCCTTTTCAAACAAGCTAACCAAAGTTACGAGAGAAAGCTTGTACTCAAGTACAGCTTGAATCAAGTTCAGGATTTGATTTTGTTTTTTTAAATTTTATTCACAAGGAAACATTGGCTAGATATTTATTACTCAGTTCCTGAACTACATCCAATTACTTTTAAACTGTCCGTCATGCTTCAGTATTTAACAGAAAAATAAAGTGCAGACAAAGAAGTAAAAAATTAAATGCTTTCTCACATCTCAAAGCAAAACGACAACAAATACCAATTGCTTGCATTCCAGAATAAATACATTTGATTAGAACAATGACTTAAAGGAATGACTGATTTCACAACATGCACTAAATCTGCCATTTATTCAAATGTTGGTAATCACTCTGGCTGAATTGCATAAAAAGCATGGGAATTAGAAGAAAGATAAACAAAGGCAGTTGGTTATCGCAAGGCAAATACACTGTAATGAATTCACTATCTTGTGTTGGCAGCCTCATTCACAGTAGCCTACGTTGTGCTTAGACCAATGAATGAATACATGAATGTCTAAGACTAAGCTTAAATCACCATATTTACTGAACAGGCTTGTAAGCTTTTCCTGTATGGCTTTATGAGACCCTGCAGCCCTGGAAATGATACACACTCTGCTTCTTATTTCTTGACAGTGGTGCTAGGATTTCCCTCACACTCACTTTGAGCAGGTGCAGCAGAGCCCTCCAACAAACTCATCTGCACCTTGCAGGTTAGCTCTCTTGTTGGCCTCCTCTCCTCCTTGCCAGAGCAGAGAAGGCAGGAATCTGAGTGTACGATGTATGAATGAATTAGCCAAAACTGTTCGAGAGGCTGTTTGCCCAAGTAGCCATAATGCTAGAATGGAAGATGATGACGATTACCAAGTTAAAGGGTAACCAGGGTATTACCAAGAGATTTTTGAAAATGGGAGTCAGCTTGAAAAGAAGTACAAAAGGACCATGGAATTTTTTATTATTTCCAAGGAGACAGTAAAGGAGCAGCAGTTAAAACTTGATTTGACACTGCCAGAGTCACCCCGCTGGCATTGCAACCTCTGCCCAGGCCTGACAGAGCATTCTTCCTGTTGTGTGGCTGTGGGGGATGCACCACTTGTAAAGGACCCACACCTGGGGTGCGAACCCATGGAGGGCTAGCTCATGATGGAGCTGGAGTGGCACAGGAACAGCCAGAGCTGAAGCGCTCACATCTCCCTGAGGAAGCGTAAGGAGGGGAACCCACCACCCTGGGAGAGCATGAGTGTGCTTGTAGCCCTGACAGGGCTGTGAGTGCATGTGTATAACTGTGTGAGCATGCACAATTCAGCTTTCTTGGGATTAGTTACAAAAGGGTGTTTAGAAATTTATAGGCCCTTATTAAAATTTTATAAGTGTTTAGCATAGTGGTTTATCTTTTGCATTATTGATATTGATCCTGAAAATATGGTTCATTGATTGCTAGTTAATTATGTGTCATTAATAAATCAATAAACCACTTCGAACCTGACTTGATTTAAACGACAAGTTGAGCAGTTTTTCCATGCAACACTGTTATAAACTTTATGTACAAAGAATGTATGTTCAAATAAGCCCTAAGCATATGGCTGAGAAGGAAGATTCAGGGAGAACTAATTTCATACCCAAATGTTAAGCAGAAGCTGTCAATTATTATTGACTGAACTGCTGTGGTGAGAGAATGAAGAATATTGGCATCAGGATCTTGCAGTACAGGTGGCAGATCTGTAGATATATACAGTGGATTGGTCTGAAGATGACCACAATGTTAACCACGTAGGTATAGCTCACTAAAGTAGATAAAGTCCCTTATCAAGCAATTAAATAAAATTCTAATTAGATCAACTGATAGAGGTATGTGGACTGCGAGTAACAGCATCTGCTCCCAGAAGAAAAGTCGAATGAATACAAGACACTTTTATAATAAGAACTGTGAAGTCCTGTTTTGCTACCTAGGAGGAGGTAATTTCCTCAGTGATTCACAATAAGAGAGTTATATGATAAGGTCTGAATGTATAATACAAGCAGCCCATACTTTACTTTCACATTAAACACACGTTATTAAGGTTTACAGAGTTGCAACATAAAATTCTATTATATGTGCTCTGCATACACCAGTTTACAAAATCCTAACAAGTTGACTTTTGTAACACAACACTGTAGAGCACTCTTAAATGAAGTTTAACACGTAATATTGGGTCCAGATTCATCCCCACAAGCCATCCTAGGCTCCACTTATTAACAGACACTCAAAGGGATGATTTAGATCTTGCTGGACCAAATTACTTTCTGGAACCATTTATTTCTGTCCGCCGACTACAAACAGAGACTCAGCAATGAGGCTCAAGCTACGGTACCTTAGGTAGAATGAATCTCAGCTTTAGGCTTGCAGTCTAAAGTATATGGAGGAAGAGTAACTTCTTTTTCTTTTTTCATCTTTTTAAATATTTTGAACTTACTGTTTCATAAACAGTAAGCTCTTTATGAGCAAAATTAAAGACAAATAAAGAAATCATGCTCTCTAACCCACGAATGAATTTCTAAGCTCATACAACTGGAAATGAAAAATGAACACTCTATTGTACGAAGTATATTTTAACCATACATGACATTGCAATGTATATATTAGCAACCAAATAGACACTACTGCATATGTATTTGTTAATTTAATTACTAAGATAAGTACAGTTGCATTTATTTTAATGTATGTGGTTCCAGATTTGTGTCTAACTGAACTTTCATTTGTCTGGAAGACTCGATACACATGAGTATTAATTTGTTACAAAAAATGAATGCATTATTGAAGAAAAACACACATTTCTCCTTCGTCAGGGAAATTATTTTTAAATTAAGCAACATGACTTGTTAGCTATATGTATTACAATTGAAACATTTTAAAATAGGGTCATTCCATAGTTATTTACCCTGGTGGCTTAAAATTATTAAGATTTTATTCATTTTTACCAGGGAACTCTCTATAAAAATATATTTATATTATTAGACTTCAAACAAGCATAAAAACATTAAAGAACAGTATTTACGTTTAAAATGGAGTCATTCTTCATCCTCAGTGGAATTTTTACCCTTTTGCTGTATTCACAAAAAAGTCTCATATGTACAAATTGCGATTTGTGTATTTAAGCTTTAATAATGGTAGAAATTGGTAGACAATCGATAAGATACCGGTATATTCTCATTTTCCTTTGTATGAAAGGAAAAATAAAAATAAGTGATAAAACCTATGATGTTTTAATCTCTCATTCTTCCACTGCTCAATTCTATATTCTCTAAGAAAACCAGAGGCAAAGTGGAAATTCAGGCCTAGTTCCTAATAACCCAATCTAATTCTCACAGAATCCCTTTTCATGTTTCCTGTATCACCTAGACAGATATGTAGTGAGCTGTATCGTTACTACAACCTGTGCTAAGGATTCTGCTTATCTGGGAAACACAGCCAAGTAGCCAATGTTGTCCTCTTTGGAGTAGTTCTACTACTTTTGTCTTTTTTTTTTTTTTTAGTTGATGCAATTTTATGCAAAGTATATTTTTGTTTGCTCTGCTTCTATGTAATTTCTGTGCTTTGGTCTCCACATTGCCTTAGTGAGTTAAAAGGTTGCAACGTGTGGAATGCCTTCTGTCTGCTAAATGGTTTGTGAAATTATTTGACTGGCACAGCTGTCCATCTTTTTTCACTTTGTCTTCAGTTTTTACACTGGGTCATTTGTTTCCCTGTAAGCATGATGTTCTCAGTCTTTCCAAGAGCTTAGCTGGATTTGTCTTCAGAGAATGAATTGTTCATTTATCAGCTTAGATTACTTTAATCAGATGCTCTTCTGAGAGTTTTCTGCCACCCTGCCTTTCTTACTCCATCCCCAATTCCTGGAATGTATTTTAGCTCCGTAACTAAAACGTTCCTGTAGTTTTTTGTTTTTTTTTTAGTAGTCTTCTTCATAAAAAACACAAGAAGTGGAAGGGACATACTGCACCATCAAGACCAAGTTCCATGCAACCTGCCACTTTCTGCCTTTCTATGAATCCATATCTCTACTCAGCTCCTGCTATACAGTTCAAATTAATGTGTACTTTTTCAGTGAGACTTAATACACTCACTTCAAATTCCCTATAGTTATTAATATATATTTTGTCTTTAATAGGAGTGAAGGATGCACATATAGAATCTGTATAGATCTCCACTTCCCAGACAGCCTACATTCTGTTTTCAAATTTCTTTAAATGTTGTGCCCTGACAATCCTTTGGCACTACTGTAAGCCTTGCTATTAATTGTAGTGGAATTTGAACACTATTTTTAGTTAGTTATCCAATAGTCTTTCTATTTTCAAGATCTATCATAATACTAAAACGAGTGATACAGAATTTTCAGGAATATTGCCTGTCATTCTACCTGTTCTTCTCTTATTCCAATAGTTTAGATTAGAAATTCCGTTACACAAATAATTGTTAAATATTTTGCCTGTAAGAATAGAATACTTAAGATTCTTTGTACTTCTTTTGTCAGATAAGTCATTGAACCGGGGTAGTAAGGTCAGTGGAAATGAAATGAAAGGGAAAGAGAGAGCAGAAACGTGAAAAATTACAGTTTGTAACAGCACTGTACCGAGAAAAGCATTATGCAATGTTACTATATTGTCTACAATCTCTTAAGTTCCTCTTCAGTGACTACTCTGAGTTTCCAGGCAGCAAGATTTACTCAAGGGACATAGCAAACTGTTTTCCATATTATCAGCCTTGCTATCTGGGACCTGAAGATGCAAAAGTCAGTGAAAGCTGTTTTCTGTCTCCCTGATGATGACAGAGAACAGCTATTGTACTTCCCACTTTCTGTACAGGCATTCTTGTCCTGGCCAACAGACTGACTTTCCATTTTTTCCCCCTGAAGTTAACTAAATTCCATCTGTGTATGCCTTACAGAGTAAAAGAACTTTTAAATGAAAAAAAAAAATCATTTTAACTTTGCCTTATGGCTTGTTGCATTTTATTTAATAAATAATATGAATTAATTTTCACCGAGTCTATGAAGTAAGTAATTCCCATGTATGGTGAAAACTTAATTTTCAGTGCCTGGATAATTGAGCAAAACAAGTAGTACTGAATGTTCTCTACTTCAAATATCAACCTATCTTTCATTCTTAAACTCAAGAAGCCAGTCAGGTCATATCTTTTTTCCTAATCTATGGACAGAAGGATAGGAATCTAGCTGAAAATTTGCATTAGAAAAATGGTTAACTAGGATCTGTGGATCAATATATATCGAAAACTGAAAAGCACTTATTAAGTACATGTTAATTATCTAAAAATGCACTTAATATAAGAAAGAATAGCAATTACTGATTGTATAAATGATCTTGGATAGAAACATTTATACCCTTCTTGAGGGTTGGGACTAGAATCCAAGGAACGCAGATATAAAAGAAATGCTCAGAACGTGATCTTGAAACTGAGCACAGAGACCATTTATTGAAACTGATGTAGCCTTATCTTTACTAAAATCTGCAGAACTGCTATCAGTAAAAATGAAGATTTGCCTAAAGAATGAGCTATACCCACCGCATTTAGTAGCTCCTTCACAAAAGGATGTTATCTCTACACTGAAGCAGATAAGAAAGTCTAGGGATAAGAATATATTTCCCAACACTGCAGAGGCAAGTCAGTCATGCTATTCAAGATGTATTCAGTTTATATATGGAAATTGAGATGTTTTCTCGACTTTTATTTTCCCAAAGTTGTATTCCTTTTTTTTAATTAGAAGAACATTTATTTCAATTTGAAGAAATAATTATTTATTCCATATTCACTACAGAAAGTTAAGCAAAGTTTTTTCTCTCTCAGTGTGTATCAAGTTGATATGAGTTTTGCCAAGGAACTGATAATACTTGCAGTGCAGTTCTGTTCCCCTTCCACCTATAGCTAGGTCTCTTGATACTCATACATTTACATGAATCAAGGTTTAAACCAATGTTTTGGTTTAGACCAACTAATTTGGGGCGAAGGATTTTCAGAATCTAACTCTGGAAAATCCATTTTGCTGCATGAAACCTCTCAAGCACTAACTAGGATTACTGTTATGGCATTTAGATGCTGTGTTTTATTTTTTTAGACATAGCGGTTTACTTGAATTTACTTTTATATTGTCTAGTGCTCATAAATAATTCACATATAAATTCTATACAAGTTTCCTAGCACTTTTGCTCAGTTATCACATTAAAAAAGTTATGCTGATTTTTTTTTTTCTTTTCCACTTGCAAAAGAGCTGTGGCTTTGACAGTCTGGCAAAATGGGGATATCAAAAGCCTTGATTTCCAGTATTCAGAAATACCGCTTTCTCCACCGTGCATAGCCATACTAAAACTTTCTCAAAATCTAGAACAGATTCAGCCCACAGGGTAACATGTCTATCAAGAATATTCAATACATGCGCTTCCTTCCACATTTTATTATTTAGTAAAGAAATCAGTTATTTCTTTCATCAGGAATGTTGAGGCATCATGGTCATGATGGTTTTATTTGTCTATCCAGATGTTAATGCTTTATCAGAAAACTATGTCAAACTACTTTGAATGATAACTAATTTACTTGTTTGTTCTTAAAAGAATGCAGACTCCAGATTTCAGTTGTCATTTTCAAATAAATAAATCACTAGATGTTAACATCTGAACTGGAATGATTTTTAAAAGAATATTCAATTACAATCTGTTCAAGGAACAGGATTAAAACTAAATTTTACTTTTAATGATTCAGGAATTTCAGTCCTCAATTTTCTAGTAATACTTTAGGACAACTGAGGTAATCTTTCATTTTAAATTAAGATTTTAGAGTAAAAAGAAAAGAAACATTCAAGAAGCCTCAGGTTTCTACTTTATTCTGCTACAACGGTAACCTACAACATTTGCTTATTAAATTGTATTTTTTGACAGAGGCTATTTGAATTTTTTAATAAAAAAGAGGCAGTCCAAGCCCTTAATGTTTCTTAAAATAAAAAAAAAATAAATCCAAAGAACAAAGTCAAGGGACAAGATTTATTGACTGTAACTCTTTGTCTAATGTGTCTGAATTCTGAAATTTTTAAGAGTATGAGCTACATAGGACCCTATTTTTTAACAGATTGTGTATCTCTGGATGTTTGTGTGTGAAAGCCAATTTCTGCTTTCAGAACATCAGTAAGAGTTTGATTCATGCAACTGTAAATTAAAACTGCTCTCAAATCAGAAAATTGCTAATTCAATCACATTTATGAATCTTGTTTTATGAACTGTGAAGAATGTCTAACTTTTCACTTCTCTGGAAATTTCCATATCTAGAATACTGCATCCAGTTTTGAGCCCCCAAGTACAGGAAGTTGATAAATTGGAGCGAGTTCAGTGGTGGACCACTGAGATGGTCAGGGCTGGAGAACTTGCCCTGTGAGGAGAGGCTGGGGGAGCTGAGCTTGTCCAGCCTAGAGCAAAGGCAGCTTCTGGGGCACCTGACAGCAGCCCCAGGGCCTACAAGGAGATCATCAAGGAGACGAGCCAGGCTTTTCACAGCAGCTCACAGTGGGAGGATGAGAGGCACTGGATATAAATTGCAACAAGAGATATTCAAAATGAATATAAGGAGAAACTTCCCCCCACCATGAGGACAGTCCAGCAGTGGCACAGACTCCCCAGAGAGGCTGTGCAGTCTCCATCCGTGGAGATTTTCAAGCCAGCTGGACAAAGTCCTGAGTAGCCTAGTCTAATCTCATGGATAACCCTGCTGAGCAGGTAGGACTGCAGACCTCCTGAGATCCTTTCCTACCTGAATACTATGATCCTATTAACTTTTCTTCATCATATCTGGGGCCAATTATTTTTTCTAGATTTGACAGCTATCTACTTTCTTTCTTGTGATGGAAAATTCAGACATATATTTTGATTGCAAGAAGCAATTTTACAGTTGCACAATCAATAATATTGAAGTCCATACTTGCAGAAAAGCCCCTCAAGCAACCCCATTAAAAAAACAGGAAAACAAGGAAAGAACAAATTATGTGTGACTGCCACATATATTAACATTAACTAACAGGTCTGTTGACATCTAAGACATCTATGTCAGGTGGTAATGACAAACTTGATATTACTTGGAAAATGCCATTAAATTTTTGGCAGCTTGTTTCTATTGGTATCAAATATTAGATTAATGTAATAATGAATATGAATTTAAATATGAATTTGAAAGAATTAATCACAGAACTTATTCATAAAATCCACTGTATATTAATAGAAGAATGAAAATAACTTTCATTATGAGGACTTTAAATAGAAAAAATATTTTTGCTATGGCCAATAAATACTAATAATTAGCATAATGACAACAAACAATAATAATAAATTATAAATAATAAAATACAATAAAAACAACAAATAATACTCTCCTCATCCTGTTAAAACAGAAGTAATTATTTTTTTTTTTCTCCCTTGAAACTACTGATAAACGGCTTGGGCTGTATATTAGGGTTTTCTGGTGGATATTTTCAGAGCACCTCTGTTATACTATCTGATATTTTAATTTTTGGGTGAGGCTATGGATTTTCTATTTTTATTTTTTTAAGCACTCTAAAACCCAGAAATGTCTCCCATTTACCAAGGCCTCTTCTCTAGTCTATAGTTTAGAGAGGCATCTCTTTAAAAGAATGATTAATTTTTTATTCGTAGCCTACAACCCTCCTAAAAAAAAAATCTGTGTTTTGTTGTGCAAAAAAACCCCCTCATTTTAAGTCACATATGAATATTTACAAGACTTGAGATATCAGTATGGATTCAGATTTGGAAACCTGAGATAAAAGCAAGGTATGTTGACAGCCTTTTTTACGCTCCTTCTAGTTATGCAAAAGGCCCAATGGCATGAACATCTCCATGGGATTTTAGCATTTTTTTTTTCAAACCTATGTAGGTAAAATAGAGCAAAAATTTAGCATAAGATTTACAAGTATTTCTGAAAGCTTAAACTTTATATGATCATAAAATATAAACAAGCACATGTTCTTGCATTAATTAATTATTCTGAAATTTTGATTTTGTATGTACTGTAGAATTAAAAACCAGCATAGGGCTACAATTTTCTCAATGCCTTTATTGTGAATTTCAACCTGCTATGCTGAAAAATATCACCAAAAAAGAGGACATCCTTCACTGCCTCCAAAGTTATCTCTAGATCAGCGATTTCAACTGCTTATCACCAAATCTATGACTGAATTTCTTGTAAGATGATCGTATCTGTACAGCAACTGAAAAGATATGGTCAGCAAACTATCTTCCAAATTATTGTTTGGCAAATTTGCTTTCACTACTCAGAAAGTATATACTAAAGATAAGATCTTCCCCTGCTAATTTCTTACGTAAGGCTGAGTGACTGTGCAACATCTTCCCTAACATCCACCTGTCTGGAAGATTTACATCTATTCCCATCAGGAATGAATGGCTGCCTCCTGGACAATCTCAGACTGGCTGCCAGCAGACAGTGGTAGAGGCAAGCTGCACCCTCAATGGGACAGAACTGTATAATGTTACACATTAGATTGCCTGTAGTGAACTGTAAAGAGATATATCACAATTTAATCCCCCAAATCATGTACTCCATATGAATCAGTGATACTAATATTTGAATATTTTATCACTGTCATTCAATAGACTTTTGATGTTTCCCAAATTTTTTACATTAACATCAAGTCTTAATTTTATAGCATTTTAACGTTTACAAACTTATGCAGCTGTAAAATATCAGAGGTTCATCATAAAATTAAAACTAAGCAATTTGGTGTACCATAAAATTGAAGAATTTACTTATAAGTAAATTAGTTCAAGATCTAAACCCTCTGTTCGTCCAGTTATTTCTTTTACAATCGCATAAAAAGGAAAAAGGGGAATCACTCTAGCCTCTTCAGGCCTTGAAAACATTAATCTTCCCTGAATACAAACAGGATGACTGGCAACAAAATAATGGGCATACGAGTCCAAAACATATGGTTTGGACTTTTAAAATTACTGTGATGCAATTAACTTACTACTTATGATGACTTTCATGATTCCCAGCCCTAGCTGGGAAGGAAGTTGTTGCTTCTGAGATGACTCAACTGCTAGCAAAGCAGTGGCTGAACTGCCACAATTTACCTCCAGCAGGCAAAACTTTTTATATAATATTGAAATTTAAGCCCTTCATGCGTGAAACACATTTTGATGAGAGCATTTACATCCCAAATAGATCATCTAGGAGTAAGCAACCTGATAGCATTTTCCACCTCTAATATTTTCAGTTCTACAGTCATTGTAAGGAGAAAGTTATTGGAGAAAGGTGACTTATATGCTTGAAGCAACTTAGGACTAACAACAGTCCTAAGTTAGAGAACAAAAAATTCTAAATGGAAAAATCTATTTGACTCATTGCTGCATAGTAATTTACCTTTGGTAAATCTCCTACATTGGACTTATGCTAGGCACAACAGGAAAGTTCCGTCAGTACTAGAAAGTTTATATATTTTGCAATGGTATAGAACAAGTAGGGTTTAGCTAGCATTTCTATAGGAACTAAAATGCAGTTTAAAAAAGATTCTTTTTTTCAAATCTCTTTCAACCAATGAAGTTTGGGAATCAGTTTGAATAAACATTTTAAATTTCAGATTCAACTCTTTTGAACTCTTCCGAGCTGATGTACCCCGAAAGCAATCATAATTCCCAGGTAAAATCTGTGTTCAGCAAGTTCTGAGCCACAGCTACTTCTTTTTCTGGCAAGAAGAGAGTTAGTGTGGATACCCTTAGTTGCAAAAAAAACCCTGCTTAGATTGGGGGAACCATCCCCATGGAACATGAACTGGCAGAATGCCAGTGTCTGTAAGGAAAGTTCAAATATAGCTGCAGGACAGCAGCAATCCAGATCCAAAGTATCAATTTTCACAATAATCAAATCATTATTTAACACATGGAGTGCTCAGTAAAACAATATGTTATTTTATTCGCCCTGAAAACATTATAATAATCATTAGAAGTGAATTTAGTAAACACTTTTCTCACTCAGAGTTTTGAGTGAGTAGAATTTCTGGCATCTGCCCAAACAGGTCACCATGAACAGGATAATGTGGCAATCTGTTATCATTAGCTCTGTTGGAAAGGTTCTGAAGACACTAGAGAGAATTAAATGACCTGGAAAACTCAGTCTATGGAAAAGTCTATTGTACTCATCTCCGTTATTTCCACCTCTACGCATCGCTGGAACAGTAGAACAACATGATTTGCAGTGATGACAAAGATAAAGGTCATTTTTCTGTTTTTCTTCTATCCAACACAAGCAAGTTAAGGTTTGTTAAATTCTACACATACATAAAATGACTAATACACGTCAGGTCCTTCTACTTACTTGGTATATTAATCTATTAAAATCTTCACATTTGGAAGACAATGCAGTGTTATATTTTTGCAAATCACTTCTGCTTTTGTTCCTACCCATCACTGTTGCAACTGTCAGAATTTCAGACTGTTTTCAGTAACAATGTACAGAAACCCCTATATATCTCATTTTGCAGTTTTCTCCTGAACTAGTATTTTTTTTTCCCCTCAAAATTCAAAACCAAGTGCAGTTCTAAAAAGATCTCCCGCTAAATGTGATTACTCTGCCAAGGTCCATACTGTAAAGAGGGATATTTTTAAAAGACTGACACAGGCTATTCACAAATATGCATTGGAGAGGTTTCTTTTGTTTATGTTAAAGTTTTCTGCTACTGTTCTACATTTATCTGATTGATTAACTTAACATGAAGAATCAGGCTCTTTGACATGCCCCTGCTATTCTGATATAACATAGCTGTGCACGTCAGCCATATTCCTAGGAAAACCAGCTGAAATTAAGTCCATAAAAAGGAAAAAAATAGAAATAGGGGAAGAAGCAGAATCCTAGGCAAAATCCTGAACATTGTATGCATTTTGGGAAAGGAAGCATGAGAGTGTTCCTGCACCTCCAAGCTACTGACTGAATAAGAAATACAAGGCCTATAGTCAAGGGAGCAGTGTGAGTTTTCCCTAAATCTGTCGTATTTCACACTGTGTACTTACTGAGAGGTTGAGGGTATGGAGTTGCAAAGATATTGTTTTAAGAGCATATTCTTGATCGCTACTGAACAAACACTTCAAGCTTAGGCTTAAAATTGTGCCAAATTATCCTCCTTCTTCACATAAGTGGAATAAAACACAAAGTGATTTGTGTTTCACTGACAATTTATGTTGTATTTTTAAATAAGAATTTCTATAATTGAACATCTGAAAATAACATTTATAGAAATGAAATGAACCAAGTGGATTTAAGAAATAGACACAAGCATAAATTCTGCTCTGCTGCAGTAGAACATACAGTTAACACGATACACAAAAGGCTGGCAGGCTACAAGTTGGTTCTGTCATCTGATATTGCTACATTTTTGTAGAAAGAATGTCTTCAGGAATGATCTTGACATATTTGTTCACTATCAAAAGTTGACAGTTTAAAGACTTACTTAATTCTGAAATAGAGTATAAATAATTACATAGTTTACAAGTAACTATAATTTGGATAAATAGAGGTCTATGGAAAGTTCAGACCCCATTCAAAATTATAGCTTAAATTTCTCACTACCACAGTTTTTCATTTATAGCCCTGGAAAAACTTTTCTTTTCTCTCCTTCTACTGCCTCTTGCTCCTCAAGAACCTGACTGGCATCTCTTAGATGCCAGAATGCCTGTTTTCCATGAACTCAGAACAACTCTCCTTTTCATATGAAGCTTATCCTTCAATAGATCTCCTGCATTAAGAAGGTTTGTGCAAAGAATGCAAGTTAAAATTCCCCTGCTTATTCTTCCTGTCTTTTTGGTGATTGCAATAAGTGATCAAGGGAAGGAAAATGAATTAAACTGTGTTATATTTTAAATGACACAGTGAATCTACTCATATCATCAGTTCTAATTCAGTTATGTCTGTTTGGAAGGCACTGTCTATCTCTTTTATTACTATGGCTTTCTAGTCTTTCAGTATGATTCTCAATTAGTTGGGTCGGCAGGTAAAGCATCTGACGTCCAACAATGAACTATGTGCTTCCAAATATGTTTGCACAGGCACATGTTACATTTTAGCAGGCTTTTTATGTTGACCTATTAATAAACCATAGTTTGAGGTTGGGAATAAAGACTCATCTCAAAAATTAATTAGAGGTGTTTTGAACTACATGATCATAAGTCATTCAGCTATTAAATGACGAGGCGCACCAGCTACCAGGTAACCACAGACATTTACTCCATCTTATTTCCATCAGTGGCTGTGTTCATGATAAATTTAAACTGAATGTCCATCGTTCATCTGGATAATGAATCTCAGATTCATACCTACAGTTATTACATTGCCCTGGTTTATATGACATTAGACTTTTAAAAAGCATACCATTTTTCAAATTCAACTGCTTCATTAATACAGATTTGCATTTATTCGAACATTTATAAAATAAAATAAAATAAAACAAAACAAAACAAAATAAAAAAAAAATTTCCATGCTTCACTATACTACCTAATTGGAATGAGTTAATGAAACATGCATGGAATTACACAGCCAGTAATATTAGTTGAGAGCAAGCTTTGACTGCCTAACAGGGTGCCTTGTCCTTGACCTTTAGATTTGCCTTCATGACAACTCGCCTGTGAATCCAGACTTTGTCATCAACTCCTATAATGAACCCACCATATTCTAGAACCATACAAAGCCACTTTGAAACACCTGGGAGGTTTGAAGGGAGATGCAGACTTTGTGTTTAATTCTTGTCTCCAAAGTTATCCAGAACTAATCAGATATATTAAATATGAGACAAAAATCACTTTAAAAACTAATTATTCAATGCACTTAGGTTAAGTATATACTATAGTGATTGTTTTAAAGCATTTACAATGACTCCTAAACACTTTCAGGACAGAACCTTCTACAAACCCATGTGGAAAACAACATTCTCCAAAAAACTGTATTTCTTTTTTTAACTTATATTCCATTGGTAGGAAAATTTTCCACATATTCAGGTTAAATTGATGGTAGGAGCTTCTATATTTGGTCTTAATTTTATAAACAAATAAGTACAAGCAGTAAAGCTCATTAAAACATTTCAAAAACAGTTTAGTTTAAATATCCACTACCTCAACTCTCCTGTTGTGCTTCAAAACAGAAATGATCTCCACAAAATAGTTCTTGTATGAATGAAAAGTGATGATGCCCAGGAGCTGAACTGAATCAAAAAGTAGTAGGTCTCCTTTTAAGTAATCTGTGGAATAGAAAAAAAAAAAAATAGATATATGAATGTATAGAGCTGTATTTGAACCCTTAAATCACTCAAACACTCTTTTATGAAGAGGTCATAAAACCCGTTCATAAGACTCACATGTTTCATTTCTGGTATGTCACAAGACACAGCAGCACTAGTTGACCGTGGGAATTAAATTTGAGATACCTTTCTTGTTTAAGAATGGATGCAGGGTTTGCAGCCCGCAAGAAATGCCATCTCTTAAAAAAAAAAAAAAAGGTTTTTTTTTTAACTGGCACCCAGTAAAGAAAGGTTAATACCGAAAAGAATGAAAAAGTTTCAGGTTTACTTCAATTTGCCTATTCTACTTATGTACACTCAGTTATAATGGAAGAAATTATTTAAAAAGTATATATTTTCTGTTATTTAAATTTTAAATATTTGCCTTATGAGCCTTTTTCTAAAGATGAATTCGTACATTATTTTAACAAAAAATTCTTATCTTTTTATTACCTCTTCCAAGTAATGTGCAATTAAAAAAGTTTTTGATTGCTTTGTTTTAAGTGACTCATCTTAAAATGTGAAAGGCATGTGTCATCATTTAATTTATCCTTCTATAAGGCACAACATAGGGCTTCCTTAAACTAATTATTGTTTGAACCAGAGCCTCTTCTACTTGGATATCCAATCATTAAATTAAATTGGCAACAACAGAGAAAACACAACTTAGTACATTTGAGCAAGTGTTAGCAGCCACAACTAGAAAAGCAAACAAAAACCCCACTGTCATGACACTATGTGAATTTCTACATTAATTAACTTTCCCATAAAGATTGAAAGACATTTTCCTTTGCTAACTAAATAGTAAACATTGCTAGATCAATTTATTTTCTTTTTACATTTCTTGTGGTTAAGCTGAATTATGTTCCCAGATGCTTCTTGCTTGGACTTTCTCAATACTTTCTCCTGATCAAAGTAGTCACAAGAATATCTTCCTGTTGCAAATTATCCTCTACTCAGGCTATTTTCCTGGGAATCAGTTAGCAGCTGGGAACAAGCTTAAATTTAATAACTTGGACCTGGTCAAAAACAAATAAATAAATAAATAAAGGAAAGTCAATTAACTATCCTAGTCAGGGTTGTCTATGTTATTGCCAGGAAACATATTAGGTGCCTACAGTTCTTCTACCAAAGGCATTGTGGTAGAACTAACTACCAATTTCATAGCTCATGCACTTGAGAATGATGAGCAATCTTTCCTCACTCTCCTGGCCTTAAAGAGCAGGAATTGAAACATTTTCCTAGAGTATGCTTCTGGTAAGGCACTGAATAGCAGTCATGAGTTACAGTGCTTATTAAAAACAAAACAAAACAAAACAAAACAAAACAAATAAAGAAAAGAAAAACACTGCAAGGAAGCAAATCTGGTGCTGTTCTCATTAACCTTTTATAGATCAGCCTGGTGATTCAGAATTTACCTAAGTGATATGACAGCCAAATCCTGCACTGCTTGAATGATTCAAAGCCACATCTGCCCTCTGCTAACTATTGATTTGGCTTTATGAGGTAGAAGGAAGGCAGATTGCTCATCTTTCTGTTCAAGCTGGATCATCCAGTGAAGATGTATATAGCTTACAAAGAAAAAAGTTACAGAAAACTGGTGATGAAGCCACCATATGGGAAAGGGAGAATCAGGTTTCACTTCCCATTTCTTTATCGTATTTGTATTTTTTTAATCAAAAATGATAAATATCTAAGTGTCCGTGTGAGTAAGGGCTACAAATGCACTCTTCGCCCACTCTGGGAGTTCTACAACTCACTGAGTGGTAGAAATTCCTGTTCTAATCAGACTCTAAAACCGTCTTTCAAAGTGGCATGCCTCTAGCAAGGGTACTAAGGAATGTCATCGCTCCTTCCCATCCTTTAAGTACCTTGTTTTTAGTGACCAGTTAAACACATATCCTAGCGGGGTGATCTTTTACTCATCCCTGGGAGGAAACACTTCACCTTCTACCTCTGAGAGACATGCTTCCATACAAGCCACATTTAAGTCCTTTGACTAAAATAAGAGATTATCCAGGTAGCATGCGGATTATTGCAAATCCCAGCCATGAAGCATCTCTTTCACCTAGAGTTAAAAAAGTCACTAGCCACTTTCCTGAAAGCTATACTTTGTGCAGCCCAGTGCATATGGTATTGCCATTGCCAGTAATATGCTACGGACTCTGTACTAGCTTTAGCTTTGCAAACCTCAAGATTGAGACTTCTCAGGTTTACTTTGTCTGAACCTGTTTTGGCCTACTTAAAGTTTTGTTTTAGCTGCCTGATGTGTAAAAGCAATTTTTCTATCGACCGGGTGGCTATGTCTTATTTGTTTTACTTCTGCTTATCCTTGTATGGTATAATTTTCATATAGGTAGTAGCAACAAGTAGTCATTCTGTGTATAATCAAATTTTTGTGACTCTAAAATAATGATACAGTGTAGAGGAACATAGATATGGTATGACTGCAGGGACCTTGAAAGTGGGGACACAGGATAAAATGTGGAAGAGGGTAGGCATGTGACGGTAAGAAAGGGGACACAGGAGAGACCCCAAGGTTATAGACTACTGACTAGTGGTTAGTTAATGTGGTGTAGACTCAGCAAAATCAGTTTCACAGGTAACAAAGAACAAAAAGTAAACATTTAACATATGTAAAATGAACCATAAATAGTAAATTCAGGTGAAACATGCACTTGAAGACCAGTGAAGAAAAGCAAGGTGTGATCTCGAGGTACTATTGGCATCTTTTTTGTTTCCTTGAGGTTCTTTCTGTTGCGTGTATTACAGAGGTATATATCCATCACCTGTATGTGTATGTGCATAATGTTAAGCTAGTAATGCATGTTCATACACAACCATATTCCCTTACATTAATATTTTTCATTTTTAGACTATAATTTAAAATGAAGGAATAGCCTCTTTTTCTTTTACTACAAATGGCCGCAGATTTCATTTTTGAAGACGTTTTACTTTTAAATAAAAATAAATCTAGGTGTATTATTTTCGTCTTTGAACTGAATGTCACAATAATAATTGTGCACAAAAGGTCGCACAATAATGTGGAACTAAGATACGTTAAAAGGAGAAAAAAGAGAACAGCAATTTATTCAGACTTCTTAGTAGATAGAAATAGCTGCAGATCACTGAACTCCACAGAAGGTGGGACAGCCATTAGGTCTCAGTAACTAGAAGAAACAACAAATCACAGTTTTTACTTTTACAGCCCATTATACCCAAAGGTCTCAAACCTTTCTGCAGCTACTTGCAAGCCTCAGAATTTTCCAGTTGTGGAGTCTTATACTCTTGCACTTTCTGTGACTACCCTATGCTACACTATAGAGTACACAGGAAAAGAGGACAGAAGGAAGGTGCAGAAGCAGTAACCACTGAAAGGCAGTGCAGGAAGGTTGTGAGGAATAGCTCACTATAGGGCTAGGCAGTCTCCCAGTGAACCTCAGACAAGACAGATGAAGTACCCACTAATAACCGTTTAAGAATCAGTGAATTTTTATATGTTAGAGAGAGAAAGTAGTGATAAAGCTATTAAATATTGTGGAAGGGCAAGAAGGGAAGAGGGAAATAGGTAATAGGTTTGAGGAGACATTTACTTGAGACCTGCTGTTGTTAGCTAGAAGAAAATAACTTGAGAGGTGTATAGATCTTTCTCCCTCTTTTGACTCCTTACAAGAAAGTGATACCCTTTTAAAGTTTCAGTCTATGCAGAAGTGCAATATCCTTCATTTTCCTTTAGCGCTCCCTGGCAACTGACTTATCCTTCCACATTCAACTGTAGACTATTAAACAAATCTGCTGCTTCTGATGCAGCACTGTTCAGAAAAATAGTTACCTTTTGCTCACCTGACTGTTCAGTAATTTCACTTTGCTTCTTGAAGTGGCTAAATAAGATCCTCTTCCTCCCACCTCTTTTAGCCTCTTTCTCACTATGTCAAATAGGCCTACGGTTCCTTGTTAATCTGAAAAATGTGTCAGGCTATCTCATATGAAAGCAGGCCTGAGTATCTTAAACTGTCCTGGTTTGAATTTATCCATACAGGGATCAAGACTATAATATGCACCTTAATAGAACTTAAGTGACTTTTTCTATTGATTTATTTGGAAGTGTGAAAGCATTTCTGTATTTCTGTGATGGATATTAGTTTGGTCAGCTTAAGGGAAGCTAAGCCTAATTCCAAACCTAAAAGTAAATTATTCCGCTTAGAAACTGAAAGCCAAATCCCGCAGTACTGAAAAATTGTTATCTACAGGCACAAGGCGAGCAGGCACATGGGAATGATGTATAACACATACTGAGTGGCAGGTTATGCACGTCAGAGCGATTTTTAACCTATTCTCTGCAGTGAATAGATTCAAAATATAGGGATATTTTTACAAATTCAGTGAATATAAGAATTTCTTCCAAATATAAGTACACGGTCTGGAGCTCAATAATGCTATAAAATTAATTTCTTAATAATTTATTAGTCTGGTAGTCAGAGATGGAGAGTGTTATGCGAGTCTTTAAATATACAGAACCAGATCTGTCTTTGAATTTAAAGGGTATCTTGATGTTCACAACCCATGAGAATTTTGGATCTTGATCCAGATCTTAAATATAAATGTAGAGTGCCTCGTTTTCATTTCAGAGAACTTTTTACAGGGCAGCCATGGTATTAAGTGATAAAATAGTATAGAAAGCAAAACTTATGACAGTTCAGGAAAAGGAGCATAAATTCAGTGGCCTCCTAAATAAGGAGTTCAGTAAGAGCTCTCTTAATACTATACCATTATATCCGATGGCTGATCCATTGGAGTAATGCACTGTTGAACCAATGGCTTTGCCTCGCTTCCTGAACCCTGAGACAAGACAAGGGGCTTTATTCAGCCGCCACTCCCAGCAGTAACAACATCCATGGTAGAAAGGTGCAACAACTTGTCCCATCACAGAACCCAAACGCCCAGTTGGAGGGAAATCAAATAGAGGCTTCGTTCAGCTTGCTCACCTGCTTTTCCTTTTATCTTTCTTAGCCCTCCTACTTCTGTATGACATACACCTCTACTCTTTCCATACGCTTCAGAAACAACAGGCATGACCCTGGAAAAGTCCTTCTTTCTCCTTGTGCTGTAATAACAACAGTGACTAAGAGCAGTAATTCCAGCATTGGTGTTGCTCTGTAGTGTATCTCAAGTTTTTCACAATAGAAATAAACATCCATTTTCCAAAAGGGAGGAAAAAAACCTCAAAACATAGAGAGATGAACTGACAAGTGAAAGGTCATCAGTGGCAGATATCAATGGAAGTGGCGGTTATAATGAGTATCTCCACTAATCAGTAGAGTTCAGCACAGGAGAACCCCATTGCTTAGGGGCGGATTTTGACAAAGCAAAGTTCAACAGCAGGAGCTAATTCCTCCTGGGTCACAGACTCAGCCCCAAAAGAAAAATTAGTTGCCCCATGTGCCAAAGTTTATAGGTGGTATCGTGTTTAGTGCCTGTTTCCTGCTTCTCTAGCATCAGCAGAGGAGCCTGTGGAAGGTCTATGGAATAGTGCTGTGTGCTTCAGTTTGAGATTTTACCCCTCCAAATCACTGCTAACAACTATAACCTTGCTACTGAGTTTAGCCACACCTTTTTTCATGCACAACTGCCTTGTCATAGTCTCTTTTCTCCTAAGCCCACTTTCATGAAGCCAGGCTCACCCTCATGCGGTAAAACATAGTTAATGGGAGAAAGAAACTGAGAGCAAGTTAGTTGGCCAAAGCTGCTGTCAGACTCCGCTTCAACAAGATCCTGAGCTTCAGAGACAGCAGGATGTTGCTGCACCTTTCCACCAGAGATGTTGTTACTCCTGGCACTTCTGTTGCTGTCACTGTCAGTAAAATAACACATTTTGGAAACCGGCACACTGTCATTGTGGTTGCCAACGCTAGTAACAATCTTATGATGAATGTCTCTGAGCTCAACTTCTGTTACATCTGTTTGCTTGAATTCTTTTCAATTGTGGCAAAGTACTTATTTTCAAGTCTAATTAATGGAATGCATTCTTTCACCTTTTTAACCACAGATGATTCTTCACAGATGTACGCCACTTTCCAGCAGGAAAGAGAGGGTTGTGACTAATTCATTTTTTGTTTTGACTCATAAGGTACCCAATAATGTGGATCAGTGTGCAGCGGAGACTGACTGAATCTTGTTTATCGGAAGTCCTGGCAAATAGCCACAGTCTAACAAACTGAGTCAAAGTTTCAGCTGGGTTATTTCCATCTGGTTTTACCTGTACTGTTTCCAGAATATGTAACGTAATAATACTAATATGGCTGAGTAAACTTCTAGTTATATAACACAAATCATTTCTAAAAAGCTTTTTAAACATTTCCAATCAACAGCCCTTATGAGGGCTATTATTCTCTATTTACAGATAGAAAATTCAAACAACACTCTTTTTCAAGGTAACATTAAAAATATATGTTTGAAAGCACTGATTTTTTTAAGATGTTGGCTTTGAGACACAATAATACTATCCTAATTTCTGAATATGTCAAGCACCTGCCGTTCTCACTGCTTTTAACCACTTTTCTCTGTTTCCAGTGCCTCTCAGAACAAAACTCTGTGGTAGGTAACAAAATGAAGACACCTAAACTTTGTGCAGATGCTTATAAATTTGGACCTCCTAAGTGATTTGCACAAACGGTGAGTCACTGTCTAAACAGTACAAGAAATTAAGTCTCCTGCCTCTCACTGTGCTTGCCTTTTGGAACATGCTGCTTCTCAGATAGCAGAGTTCCTTCAATTAGAGCAGAGTGGGCTATTAAAGCTGCAAGGAAAACAGAATTACTTAATAAGCTGGTACAACAGAATAGGTAATGCAGAAGTAAAGACCTGAGAATCCACAGTGCCTATAGCTAACAAGCAGTAAGGGCAAAAAGTAACTGAGGCATCTTCCAGTTCGGACAAAGGTGCTGAGGAGCAGCATCATGATTACTGTGGAGTGAAGAGGGCTCCGTTGCTAAACAGCGGCTACTGTGACTTTATTATTTCATTCTGAGTACTTTCTTGTCAAGCCATGGTAAGAGTAAATTGTGCTGAGAATTGGTACATAGATGCCTTGGCACCATGCAAGTTAAATATAGGTGGAGAAAATGAGAAATAAAATAGAGATACATGTTAGGGCCAGTCAGATCAGGATATAAGGAAGATGAGCAGAATACTTTTCTTTGTGAAGAGCAGCTCGGGCAGGAGATATGTGCTTTAAGGGCGGTAAAGTCCTTTGCTAGGAATATCAGTTTGATTAAAACCATGTTGAAATTGTGACGGACAAAAAACATTGTTTTGGCTCAGATCCCATGTTTATAAAATGATTAATACCAAAGGAATTTGGTATTAATGCACACTGTACAGGACAGGCTACTGGGAGGGTTGTGTTCGTTGCCTGTTCCTGGGGTCTGTCTGGGGTGTGCCGTAGCACGTGCACACCTAGAAATGACCAAAGCTTCTCCGGCCAGGGGTCTGTGGTCAGACGATTTAGCCAGGGAACTCCATTCTGAATCGCCTTTAGGGAACCATGAACATTGAAATATTTTTATCCATTTAGAGGTGGATGATTGTTTTTTGCTTAAACTTCTTTTCTGAAGTAAAACATATTTTGAGTGGCAATTTGTGGATTTTTCTCAGTTTTTCTGAACTGTTTCTGAAGGGGGAAAAACAAAATACTTTGCTCTGATACTTTAAAAAATCATTTTAAACCAATATCAGTTTAAAACTGTCCTTCTGTTTAATTTTTTCCTTAATTAAATCCTAAGGGAATAATCAAATATAAAGTGGAGGGATTTTGTAGTGTGTTAAATGTTTAACCCGGCTTGAAGAACAGGAAAGAGAACTGCTTTTAGGGCTTTTTTTATTATTATTTTTTTCTTTTTTTATTGTTTACTAAGATTTCAGCACTGAAAAATTTGTCTGGGTCAACCTTGAACTATTTTTTCCCAGTTATTGAAAAATGTTAGAAAATTGAAACAGGACTTACTCAAATGCTCAACAGATGAGGTCCAGTAGTATTATGCCCACCACAGTTTCCCATTAACGGTGACAAAATAGTTCTTTGAACTAATTTTGCTCATTCTGGGTTGTTAATCTGGTTTAAACTCCAAGGTAAGAAATTTTTACAGTATTTACTGCATAAAAATTGAGGAACTGAGAGGAAAGAGAAAAGGTATAATGAGTATACTCTGTGTGGACTTGTATGTGCAAAAGAAATAGCATTGAAATAAGAGAAAACAAAACAAGCAAGATGAAGCAAAGATTTCATAATGCAATTACATGTTTCCAGACCGGAGGGCAACAGTTCGGGTCAGAGGATGTCAGAGTAGGTATTTAAACAGCTGAATTTTATTTTAAGCTCAATTGAATTTTATTTTAAACTTAAAAAATGTCAAAGTCACCTTTTTAAAGTGCTTTAGAACTTCCTTTTAAACCCATGCCAAACTCTACTTTTTTCTTCTTACTGCTTTTCATATCTCCCTCGATATAAACGGCAAGATTTACTCTTACTGCTAGTAGTAGCAGAATACTGTCTCTGCATGTCAATCTCCGAGTGGCTCATGGTCTGGCAGCATGATAGCTGTGACTTGTTTCATGTTCATGTAACCGAAATGCAGTTGCAAGCAGCACACTACACTTCCTGATTGAGGAAGCTCAAACCAGTCCTTCTATGCAGGGTGCAAGCTCATTTTTTAACTTGACTCTAGTTCAAACTTAAGTTTTGAAGTAAAAAGAAACTTAACTTCTCCTGGTGTTTGTATATTTTAAGCCACATGCAGTGGATGCGCAGAATGCATATTTCTTCTTGTAAAAACAAAAACAACTGTTAAGTATTAAGGGGTTACACAAGGCTGCTTGAGCAGCAGGGGCTCCTTTCTTCCTTCCCCTCTCTCCAGGAGGACTGCTTCATGGCAGCCCCGTTATAACGGTTCAAGCCCCCTCCTTCACCCCAAGGCTGCTATGTGCCCACAGTTGTCCTGTGGCAAGATGAGAGTGTGATTAGATATTTCTTTCTCCTCATGCCCGGCGCCTGAAATATTCTCCTTCTTCCCTCCCTCCTTCCCTTGCTCCTTTCCTTTCTCTCTCTGTTCTTTCCATCAACTTTAAAAGTTGGGATAGAGTCTAAACTGAAATGGGGAGATACTGTCGTGTCTGGAAAGTGCTCTTTATAGGTTCAGCTGAAGCTGCTGGCTCTCCTAACCGTATGCCAGTGTCTAACCGTATGCCAGTGTCTCTGTGCACACTTCACGCTGCACCTTTTTTTTTTATTTTCCCCTCAGTGGTTCCAAAATCAATAAGACTTTCCTTATTAGTACCTGGAACATTCTGGAATGTTCAGAGCTGTTTTAATTTAAGCTGTGAGGGTGACAGAGCATTGGACCAGGTTGCCCAGAGAGGTAGTGGAGTCTCCTTCCCTGGAGATATTCAAAACCCGCCTGGATGTGATCCTGGGCAATATGCTCTAGGTGACCCTGCTTGAGCAGGGAGGTTGGACTAGATGGTCTCCAGAGGTCCCTTCCAACCTAAACGATTCTGTGATTCTGTGATTCTGCGATTCTGTGAATTTGTTATTAAAAATCATCATGTTACTAGTGCATGGAGAAATACTACCAAGTAAAAAAGTCTCTCCAACTCATCCTGTGACAAGAGCCATAACAATGCCTACGCTATTAGTCTACTAATAAAGGTGAACCATTCAGACTGTTTATCTGGAAACAGTCCATGCTTCATTATTTTCTCAAATGCTATACATTCACAAAAGCAATACTCAGTAACAAAATCCTTCTTTCAGTTTCAAGCGAATACCTGTGTCATTAGTGAACAAAAGAAAGCGTGGTTAAGCTGCAGAAATGTGTGTGTGTTCTAAAATGCGGTATGCTATCTCTAAGCATATCACTTAGCCAGGTATGTTGTTTTAGGCTTCTCCCGTGGTCAACAAAGCCTAGACAGGGAGTCGTTTACTGTGGGAAGTAGTTCAGCACAATAGGAGATCGATATATCAAAGAGTTATTTGGGTCAGTTGGGTTGGATCTACACGACACGCGGCTCACGGGTTTTCTTTGGGCTGAGCGTGCCTACCACGCGTGTGCTCTGAAACTCTTCGAAAGACTGGCTGTTAGTTCTTACGTCTCCATTGGGGGCTAGAGGGACTTTGGTGCAGCAGAGAATAGAATTTCTACTGCAGAGTAGAAACTCCTATTTTATGTCCTACAAAATAAATCTAGTTTGTACACATCAAAACTGTGCTGTAAGCCAAACACGCACATGGAAAATGACAGGATGGTCAGGGTATTTATTGCAAAACTGCACTGCTGATCTGAATCAAAACTCTAATATGTTCCCTTTTCTTTCCCTTCCTTTTCCCCTTTTCTTTTTCCTTCCTCTCTTCCCCTTTCCCTTTGCTTATCACTTTTTTCTTTCCTTTCTTTTCTAATCTAAGACAGGGGACCTCTCATGATTGACTGGCATCTCCCAAAGACAAGAATCATCTCTTGAATAGCTGAGCTGCTAACGTAGAACAGTATATCATGTTTAACAGTTGCTATCAATATTTATAACACTTTTATGTACAACAAGTTGAGGCACATTAGGAGACAGGAATGAAACCTAAGGTAGATTCATTATAAGAATTGAGAAACAGCACCAGCAGGTCATCTGCTTAAAATTCAAGTAACATTCCCTCTTGAAAAGAATTGCTTCTTTAACCAGTTTCTCCTTTTTGAATGACAGACTCACTGGCTTTTTAAAATGTCATCCTATAACTGTGGGTACGCAAAGGAAAAAATATTAGCAAATTTTTATTTTGATTTTGATAAGGAAGGAAACTGGAGAAATAAGTTAGATATGGTTTAGGGCATGTTTTTGGGAAAAAAAAACAAAATTTAATACACTTGAATATTGGACTTCTGCAGTTTTCTAGGCATGAGTTTGCCATAAGAACAGAAAAGAAAACATTGTAGGAAAAAAAAAAAAAGAGTTTTAACCATGTAAAAAGGACTCTTAAAGTTACAACAATTACTGGATTCACACATACAATATAAATATTTGCAGCATATTAATTTCAGGATGTAAAATTTGAATACGTCTCACTCCTTGGCAGAATTGCCAGAAGCCAGCTTAGCAAATAAGTATTTGTTTATGCATACTTCTTGCTAGCTTATTTTAAAATATTAGCATGTTATTGGTGTATGAGATAATGAGTACGCATCCTTTTTATGTGTGTGTGTGTGTGTGTGTGTGTGCATAAAGAAGACATTCTCTTTTTTCTAAAATCATTATTACTTAAATAAATATACTATACATCATCCAAATAAAAAAGATAATATTCTATGAATTTCCATTGTTGCAGCAGCAATACATAAGCCATAGTATCACCTAGTTTTCAAGGTAGCTAACAATAGCAGTGCGCAGAGTGGCTGAATGATGCCGGTTCACAAAGGGATGACCTTTTCCTCTTCTTCAGAAGGCATTTTATTTATGGATTTTAGTAAATAAAATCAATTAAAAATGCACCTATGAAGTTAAATGGAAGTGATTAGGAATTTAAAATACATTTTAAAAGGGGAATCAACCCCTAAAAGCAACCTAAATTTTGTACTACTCTATGCCATTAACCCTGCCTGAATTAAGATCTTTTCGTTAGATTGGAGTTGAAGCAGTGCAACGACAGGCCATGAATAGAACAGAACACAAAGTAGCACTAATACTTGGATGAAAATATGATATGTTCAAAATTACCCCCATAAATCTGTATTAGATTACTGTGACCTTTGTAACATGTGAAGAATTGCTTTTTTCCCCACTTGCTGTACTTACATAAATAGAATTACCTGGAATTTGGATATCATCCATATCCAGCCTTGGAGAAGTAGTGTGGATCTAACTTAAAAATTACCGACTTCAGTCTACATAACTTGTTTTGACCAAGCCAGTTTTAATTTGAAAGTAGACTTGTTTCGTCTTGTCACATCTATGGATCTTCTTTCATTGTGTCAATTGAAATATCAAATTATCTGAATTTGAAACACATCTCACTTCTTAAATTGGTCGTGGGAGGGGACATTAAAATACAAGTAGTAGCGTAAATTTCTTTCTTGGTTCAAATTTAAAATATACACCATATATCTGTTTAATTTTCCTTATCCAGAATATCCTAAGATAATTTGATTTTTAAGTACTAAGAATGATATTGTGCTAAAAAATTTGAGATGAAATTTTACATAGATACACATCTTTATGTTTACACAGGAAATCTTAACACCATATTGTTTATTAGTTTTTACACCTTTATTTTTTTAGATGGTTTAGAAAGTCAAAAGGAAGGAAAAAGAAAAAGAAAATCTATTTAAATAAATAGCCATCTAGGTATTTCATCTACCTTTGCAGAAAGAGAATTGGCCTGAAAACAGACAAAACCTTTTTTTTTTTGTTTTCATTTTTCTGTCATCACTGTTGTCACGCAAATGATTTTATCACTAGTCTTATAATACCGTGGATTTTTTAAAATAACATTTTTAAAAGAAGCTTATAATCCTTAAGTTGGTAAGGTATTTCTGGAAAACTGTACAAAGTGAACTATAACGGACAAATTCATGATTTCTGATGTTGAGGTAGTCAGTGACATTTAATAGCTAATTAAGATTCAGCACCCATGCTGGAGTGCAAAGTCTCGCAAATCCTGACCCTTCAGCCACAGATGATCAAGGTAAACACTGAACTCTTTTTTCCTAACATTAACTAAGCTGAAGTGTGGCTTATCATAATTTGTGCTTCATGCTTTTTCAACTGTCAATCTCAAACCACTTCACAAAAAAGGTAAGCATTCAAAAATTAATTTTCCAAGTTCATTAGCCAAAACAAATAGGCTTGATTGTTTTTATGTGAGGTTTTGGAAATAAATGTACATTCAAACATGATGATAGCATTTTAGTCTGCTAGGTTATCACCTTCAGCTACACTGTAGACAGTTTTTATTCCTCAAAGTACGCTTAACAAGAGGAGGCTCAAGGTATATGTGCTGTTAGCGGGAATATAAATTTTGAGGCGGTTTAACTCCATGGGTAATATTTAAGTTTGTTTAGAAAATCATTTCTGAACTTTGAGAAAAAAGTAGGAACATTAGTTAAGCTCAGTGTTTCAATTAGGTGAAATCTTAATAACCTGTAATACTTATTTTGTGTTTAATTTTCTTTAGCCTTGGCAGAACTTTACCTATGGTAATAAACCTGACAGTTTTTAGATCAAAGGAATTTGCCAAGGCAAAGTAAAGCTAAATGAAAGTAGAAAGTAATAGTGTTTACAACTGGCAGTTGTGAAAACCTAAATATAGAGCGAATGCATTTCTGTGATAGCGCTAAAACTCTACAGCAAAGCACATATGCTCCTTGTATGTAGTTATATAGAGATCTATTTATCCATATACCTGTTCTTTCTTTCTCTCTTCCTCCATGCCTTGTAAGATTCTGACTCAGTTTTCATTGCCTAAAAAAGTGAACATACTATTCCTGTATTTATAGTATGCAAGTTTCTGAGCAGTCAGCTAATGGATTGGTTCCTAAGACATTTCAATTTCTTTTAATGACTTCAAAAATATTCTGGAATTCCATTGGAGTGTGTGTTTTCAGACAAGACTGCTGTTGGGGAAAAGCTTGAGGATATTCTTATAAACTGAATGATGATGTTGCAAACCATGAAAATGGTTTTTCTCTTAAGAAATGTTCTAAACAAAAGTGTTCTTCTACTCAAGTCTGAAACAAATAAATCTCAGTGTAATTCCTAAGAAAGTCAAATCAAGCAAAGCTGTGAAAATTGAAATATCAATGATGAGTTCCATAAATCAAAGGCTTTGGGGTAAGAACGGTGCCTTAAACTTCCTGTTCTGTCAAGAAGTTTCTATGTGATCTTGGGCAAATCAAGAAACGCCTGCAGTCTACAGACCCCTCATCTCTAGTTTGAATCGAAATACAGAAAGGGTGCAAAACTCCCATTTGATGCTGGTATTCAGTTTCGTTAAGACTTCAAGACTTGTAGTGATGTCTAGTGACTTCTGTTAATGCCTAAATGGGAGCTGGACAGCTTTGAGAGGCTGAAGTTAGTTAGCTGATTTGAGCAGGAGAGTGGAGCAGATGACCTCTGAATGTCCCTTCCAACCTGATTTTCATATGACTCTGTGATAAACATTCCTGTGTCTCAGTTCCTTATTTGTAGGTATTTTTCTCCCTTACTATGAGTTTGTTTGTCCAAAAGCTGTTTCTTGCTGGGTTTCTAAAAGTATATAATACATTTCAAGTAGAATTCATAACTTAATGCTTTAACATAACTAGTCACAAAAAACAGATGGGATGACTATTAAGTTATTAAATTACTTGAAATAAGTTTCTGTGTTTGGAACTTGACCACACAGCAGAATGCTGTAAGAAATTAATATATTTATTCTAAAAATTATGCTAAATACACAATTTAATAACATTAATTATTTTAAGCTATGTTAATTTACACTACATCTTAAGATGCATGTAGCTAAGAGCTTCCTAAGAGTCAGTAGTAGACATCTTCCACACAGCCATTCATATTAGCATTTACAAGATGTATGAGGAATATATGAAGAATAAATACATATGTACACACACACACACACACACACACACACACGCACGCACACACACACGCACACACACACACAAAAAATCATGTGTATATGCATGAGAGGCCAATCCTTGAGTGATAATTGAGTGATAAAGCAGAGACTAGTGAAACTGATGTATTTGTATAAAAACATATTCTGTAAACCACTGATGGAGATGCAGAATAATTAATTGCAAATGGGATACAGTGAAGGCAATTGAAAAAGCTAGTTCATAAAACTAATCAAAATATTTTCTTAAACTTTTAAATTCAGGAGAAATAGAAAAACATCAGTTTCCATGTACAGTGCAATGCTAGTGAACGTGATTTCAGTTTGAATGCAGTCTATAAAAAATAGAATGATAGTCATTGCATATATTTCCAGCACATCTGTACATTTCAATTTGTAAAATGTATGTAGAAAGTTTCCATTTGCTTATCATGAAAAATATGACAGTCTGACATTTTCTATAATTACAAACCCTGATGTGTTTAGTAGTACAAATTTGGCCTCCAACTTGACAGTTCTCTGTCTTAGAATCAATTCTTAGACTCTAGGGCACCAGCTTGGTCATCAAGATCGATATTAGAAAAAATATAGCTTGTCAAGACCTTTTGGCCCCTTATTGATTCAAACAGGGTACTGTAGAGAGTTTAATAATGATGTTACAGCTGTTGGCCAACAAACAGAAGCCTCTATCATTGATTTCAGTAGAGGCAGATGAATAATACAACAGCATGATTACCCTAGACATTGTAGTAAGACCTGTTACGGAGTTCCTGAAGTATGTATATGGGAGTTGTGGTGGCTGGATGGAAAGACTTTCAGAGAGACTAAATTGTATTCATATTTGAAAGAATGCAGTTTGCTGAACCTGAATTCTTGACATATCAAGCACGTTTTTTACATCCCTTAAATAAATTCATACTTCATTTTGTCAACCACAGCAGAAGGAATAAATGTAAGGTGTTTTGTGTGAGGGTGGTTCTCTTCTACATCTTCATTCCAGTGTCATGTAATTAAAAAAAAAGAAAAAAAGAGGCTTTAAAAGATCATCATTTTACTTGGCAACCCTTTCTGTGTTCTGCTTCTTTAAACGCCTCCTGCTGGAATTGGAAGTGTCAGGCATCATTCCAATATTGTAGTTTTAAACTAATAAACGCTTATCATTTACTCCGACTCACTAGGAAATTTCAGCTATTGTTTTAAACCCTTTGTAAATAATGAAAGGTTTTATAGAGACTAGGAAGGTCTGAGCTTTTCATAACCTTTGGTGCTTGGAAAAATGCTGGAAAAGAAGCTTCCCCATGGCTCAGAAATATTAGTATGTCAGAGAAAATAAAATCATCTCTTATTTTGAGTTTAGGTATAAAATGTTTAGATTTTTAATTACTACAGTTAAAAAGGAATTAGTTAATGTCAGCAGCGAATGGTTAAAGAGGTTCACTCTTTAGTTCACTGAAGAAGACAAAAATAAACCCACTTCTTGATGTATCACTCTATTGCTCTGTTCCTTTTGCAGATAACATTTTCTCCCATCTTCATTTCCTTTATACTATAACAAATGAAACTTCTTAAAGACTTTGAAATAGTTTGTTAATATTTTAAAATGATTAATATGTATAATATTTTATTTTAGCAGTTGCCATAATTGAAAAGAGAAGTATAAATTGTGCTATAAAATAATGAAAAATAAATATGTTTGTCAAAGACCTGCTATGACACAAGAAAAATTCTGCAGCAAAAGAGAGGTAATGAAAAGAGTAGAGAAAGAAGCCATTTTTTTCCAAGAGACAAAATCCTTCCATTTCAGAAACTGTCTCTGTGCAATGAAGTTTTCTTTCTTTTTAAAAATAGACAGACAGACAGATAAATGGAGAGTTAGCCACAATGACACCGTACCATGCTCACAAGGTGCCTTTTTCCCTGCAGAGCTCATGTGCAAGGGCCCATGTTCAGAGGCAGCCTCAATACAGCCTCAACTCCCTCCTCAATATGTGTTCCCACAAAACTCCAGCTTGTTCGTGTAATGCTACTTTTTTATTGTGCTACAAAATATATGGGAATACAGCTCTATGATTGTTGACTGTTTAGACTATTCTAGTATTTGCTTTGTTTAATAAGCCGCAGTCATTTAGTGGAATTCAGAGTCCTCCGTGTTATAAATAGCAAGCTGTCTTTAATATATCTGATACCGTTGGGATATCTAGTTCAACATAGCTTGATCTTACTGAAGATGAACTCTTTTGCCTAATAAAAGGACACATCATAAGAATGTGTCTTTCACTCTGGTGCTTTCAGTGGCACCTGAAAGCAGCAGCAGCAGGTTATCCAGCCAGCTACTGAATCTGGCACTTACAGGTCTCTGATGAATCAATTATCTTCTAGTGGAATTTGCTTCTTTCTTGCTACATGCAATTGTCATTTCAAGGTCTTCACTTACCTCTCCATCCTTTCTATATCTATTACTCTTTTAAGATGTATTATATACCTAGAGGGCAAAACAGCAATCAGGCCTTCATTATACTGAGCATAATCCAGCCCAGTAAGGATGATGTCTGATGAACAACTTTTTCAATAGCAGCGCCGACCTAAACAGCCCCTGCACTCCCCTTCACCCTCCCTTACCACAGCCCTTGGATGCTTCTTCCAGGCTCTGTTTCGGTTCATTAAACACCACCAGTGCAAGAATTGTGCAAACTGAAGAAACACTCTGGCCAAAAAAAGTACCATATTGATGGTCCTGCCAAGTGTGTAACCATGATGTTTTTCTGTGATAATTTCTTACCACTAACTGCTCAAAATCTGGGATTATGCAAAGAAAATAGAGGCATAAAATGCTTATCTGACCCTCTTTTATCCTCTTTTCTGTGTCAGACCTCGTGAAAAAGATTGTGTTCTGATCTTACTTGATAGATTTTTTTGCTTCTGCACTTTAAAACCAAAGTTAACTTCCCTCTATTTGATCCCCATAATCCAAGATATTTTTCAAGGTAAGTGGTAAAGTCTTGCTTCTTTGGTGCTAGTCACCACCTCTGCTTTGTGAGTGACAATACCTAACTTTGTGAGTCAGGTGTCTGAGATGACTTCCACCTCTTCCCACCAGCCCTCCTTTCTGTACAGAGTTTCTACAACTCTCAGCACTGTTGTCTCTTAGCCCACAGATATTAGCCTCTCTCCCTTTAACAATTTTGTTATTTATCACAAAGAGGAAGAAGTTAGACATGGATTTTCAATCAGAAGTGTCAGAAATGAAGATGTCATTTCATTATCAAGAAAGAAGAGACAAAATAGAAGGAGTTCTGATGAAAAAAATGATTAAGGTCAGAGGAACAACTCTAGGGAGAAAGCATTTGAAAATACTCGATATCTTGAATCCTCTTCTACTTTCTACTATCTCTCCTTTATAACTTAAAACATGTGACAGTGTAATGAGAAGTCAGGTGCTCTAAATGCCTTGGCTAAATTACAACTAATGCATGGGGCAGAAGTAATAACAACAATCTAAAAATACTCAAGGCCCATAAACGTTCAGGGGAAAGTAATTTGCTTGGTGATATGAGAGGAGCTAAAACTAGGAGGAAGAGAAGACATTAAGAAAAGGGAAATGCACATTGAATATTTGGGAAGATGTCTCTCCAAGAATGAAATATTTTCCATTATAGAAAGATCAGTCCCTACTGGTAAGTTAAAGATGCTGTTTCTTTGAAACTATTAAATTTTACTGGAAAGAGTTGTAAACACAACATAGATGACTATTCTACAGTCACAGGTCAATCAATTTAAAAAAAATTAAGAAATAAAATCCTTGTTTAATCTGGTGAACTTGAACAAGACATTTTGGATGCTGCAGATACCAGGAAGAAAACTAGAAGATATTTTATAAATGTGTCAGCTGATATATGTTAATAAACCTATTCCGAAATACTGTGTAATAGTAATAGGTGATGATAAACATCACAAAATCCCAGAGAAAGCTAATATAGTTTTAATCACCATTACTTTTGTAATGAGTGCTCATTAGCATTCAGGATGGCTAATTACTTGCTGGCAAAGCCATCTATAATCCATTAATCACAATATTTGTTGCAACCAGTAAAAAACCATAGGATTTGTACAGACCTGGCAGTCTGGAGCTGTCTTGACCTGAGTTGATTTTAGTTTGTTTTAGCTCTGACAGTTGTCTAGTAGTCAGGCTGCTATTGCCAGAATTGTTTAACTCCGTGAAGACCATATGTAGTACAGGTTTGACAAAAAGCCATGCGATCACTGAGTAACAAGCATTAGCCCAAAGAAACATGCTTATACTGATGTTCATTGGTGCTAGATGAGCCTACTGTGTACCTTTAACAGCTAATAGGTGAAAACAGTCGGACTTTAGCTGGGGGTCAATGAAGAAAGAGCAAGAAAGCAACCTATACTGGAACAACTTATAAAAAATCCTAGGTGGAATCAAGACCAGGGAGGAAGAAATTCTCTCTATCAGTGTCATACTTCTTTACCCAGAAAACTCAAGATGCCAATGACCTGTTGTAAATACACCACATCCTTCTTCAGGAAGAGTGAAGCTGCAAAACTTTGGTTCCAGAGACGAATTGGAAGGGTGAACATAATATCAGAGAAAGGGGATAGGTACCGGGAAGTTTATGTATATTATTATTAACTATACTATTAATTACAAGTGTGTATCATTGCAAGTGAAATAATAAAATAACTGTTTTCTGTATTCTGAATAATTGCTAAGACTAACAATAAATTATTTGCATTAATAAGGTTTGTTCCCTTTTTGTCTGCAATAGTATTTTGATTGTAACATATCTGCTAAACATATATTATTTTTCTTGAGGAGAGATGGAGCTGATTTGTACTTCATGTCACTTACACCTATAAAACAACTACAAATTCAGAGCTCATGGGACCACCAAAGTCTATCACAGTTTGAAAGGGCAGCATTTGTCAGCTGAGGAGGTACAGACTCATAGCTCCCTCAGACACTAAGCAAAAGAATGAGCTTACAAAACCATTTTAAATTGTAACACCTTCCTAGAATTTTTGAACAAACCTGCTTATTTTCATAACTCACCACCAATGACAAAGTGTAGGTAACATGCCAACCTCGTGTTAGTTTTGACTTGCTTACTTCAAAAATAGAGATAGACCCTATTACATGTTATAACTGTAGATAGCAAATCAGTACTGAAAGTTTTTGAGTCTCAATATGTACGAATATTACATTTTCTGAATAGCTACTAACTCACTAAATAATTGGATTTGCATGTCTCTATATTTTTATTATTTTTATTTTGGAACATCTGTTACGTGTATCTCTGATGATCAGCATTTCCATTGCTTTTCTACCTTTTGTGATCATCTGCATGTTCCTTTGCATCTGAGTGATTGATTCTTTAGCATCATTCTTTTATAAATCTCAAGGGGCTTAGTAGATCCTGAAACACAAAGGTCTAATGCAGTAGAGTACTTTCATTAATGGCATGGTGGTCTAGTACACCTAAAATCTATTCCCGTCCTTTTACTGGTAACTTGGAGCATAGAATTGGAATAGGATAAAATTCAAGAAGTTGATTAGATTGAATTTTGTATAACGAATCTGGGCACTTCATTTTTGGTCTTGCAGCTCCCTGAAGGGATAGCTATACAGGGTGAGACCAACATTCTATATAGTCCAGGAATTTGCAGGAAAATACCTCAATAATGCAACTTAGAGATAAAGCAAGCCTATTTGACATATTCTCAGCTTCCAGGAATCTTTGACGCAGAGACGTCTCATCAGAATTTGTCCTTAAAATTTGCTGTGCATGAAAGCCCCAAAAATACATAAATATTTTTATAATATTGTTCATAATAAGGCATGAATGTCTGAAGACATAGAGTGAAAATCATTACTCGCCAAAAATATATGTGCATTATGTCTTCAATATTTTGAATCTCATGCCCATATAATGGCATGTGAAGATGTCATCCGAATGATAGCAATTGCCTGAACATTAGCGTTAACATTGAACCCATTTGCACAATCAAAGCCCAATTCAGCACATATCCATTGCTATTTATCTCCATTCTCTAAGTTCACCTGCCTTTTTCATACTATGAATAAATCATTAGAACAGATGGCAAAAGCTTATCAATAAAGAGCACTGTCATTGTCAGTGTAAGCCCACCATGCTCAGGCAACACATATCTGCTAAAGCAAAATAAGTTTGGGGAATGTACTCTGTTAAAATTGCTGATAATATTATTTTAGCAATTAACCTAAAAGGAAACCATTCGCTTATTCCATAGAACTGCATCCTGTCAGTACCATCTTTAGTTAATTAGAGCTGGCTTGTTCTAATTACATGCTCTTCTTTGAAGGCTATGTGCACATAAACCACACACACAAATTTATATCCTGTGGTGAGTGAACAGAATTCGCTGTAAAGCAGCCAGTTCTTGAAGATGAAATACTATTGGAATGTGGCGAGACTATTAGTCAAAGATCTCGCTGATATATGATTGCTTACAAATGTATTTAACTGCCGCTCAGGCTGGTAAACTTGCAATTGTTAAAACTTCCTGAGATCATAGCAAAGTCAAGAGTGTATTAAGATATTTTCTTTTTCTCTATAAGTAACATAACTAGTGTAATCTTATCAATGATTTAAGTAACAATAATGTAATGTTTTAAACTAAATTTCTTACTGAAGGCCACACTGTAACTACCTATATGATATAAAAAGTGAAGATATAAAAAGTGTTTATATGTAAGGATAGCATGAGGAAAAATAAAGGATTTAAAAGTAGTGTTTGCTTGTATCGCTAAAACATTTCTGAACTGTCAAATCTTATTTCCATTCTTTGCATCCTTTGTTTATAATTACTATTTCTATCCGATTGTACGAAGAAGCTAGCCTGCAGAATGTGTCATTTAAAATCAATTATATGTTTACATTTAAGTCCTCCTGTGCACCAGTCAAGTTAGTAGCTGAATATCATCCAGAAATCATAGTGTGTTAATGAAGCAAAACATATTGATCTCCTTTTGTATTGATGTGCTTCCTGTACAATAAGGCATTTTTCCATAATATGACTAGACAACTTATAAGTTAATACTATAAGCATAGTCCATGATTGAAAAGGTCTAGGATTATGTCCTTACTCTTACCTTGTCTATAAAGAGAAGGGAATCCAAAATTAGCATAGCTTTTCATATAGTTTTTTAGGTTGGGTGCAGCATCAGCTTATGAAGAAATGAAACAGTTGAACTGTGTGATTTGCTGATTAATACATGCTATAAACACCCATTGCATCCACTCGGGGTTAATCATTCTGGAACCTCACAGCTTTCATTGATTACAAAGAAAAAGACATTATTTCATTTTCTTCAAGTGACATATTTCTGAATTTTGTGAACAGCATAAGCAAATTTTGGCTAGGATTTTTGGAATTATTGAAAAAAATATATTTCTGATAAGTTAAAAATGTATTAATGGAACTTTTAGAAAGCTTTTGAAGTGAATTTAGTGATGATCAAAGTGATGAATTTGACAGCCCTAGAGCCCAAATTGAAAAAAAAAAAAAAATTGCAATTAGGATTTTGTATTTATCACAGACTAAAGCAGAATATTTCCACAATGTTAGCATTCTACTATCTGAAATGACATTGATGCACTTTTAGGGGCAAAAAAATGTAAAGCAAGGAAGATAATTATCCCCCATGCAGAGTAAACACTGATGAGGAACATAGGTAAGCAAGATAGAGTGTAAATATCTTTTTTTTTTTTAACTAATACATTTTAACTAATACAGCTGTTTTTATTTATTACATCTGCTAACATACCACCACTGAATTACTGTGAAGTTCAAAATGTTTTAAAGTACGTGAGTACTTCCAGTACATCCAGAAGGTTTCATCCTTACACGAGTAAGAACCATTAAATTATAAAATCTGACCTCTTCTACAACACAGGCAATATAACTTAACCCAGTTACTGTTGCAGTGAATGCAATAAGACGTGTTTTTATAATGCAAGTCTTTCAGAAAAATCTGTCACTCCCAATATCTGATCAATTATTAAAATATTGTGACTTATATCTGACTTGAATTTTTCTGGATCTAACTGCCAGATATTGGCTCTCATTACACCTTTCGCTTCTATGTCAAAGAGCTATTTGGTATCCAGTTATTTTCCCTCTATGAAAGCATGATTCTAGGAAATGTTGAAAAATGTGCTTGGTTAAATTGCGCTAAGGCTTTTAATACACTATAAATGTGGTTTAATGATAGTATAATCTTACATAAAATGCTTATGAGTACTGAACAATTACTTGCAGATATCCGACCAGTTAATTACCCATAATCATTTGGCTCATTTACTTAGAAAGCAATGCTTGTGTTTTAAGCAGAAATACCAAAGAAAAAAGATTAAATCTGTTTCCTCTGACCGTAACAATATTCACCTTTACCTGAGTGGAAGATTTTGGGATGGGAACATACGAATGTGAAAAAATGAGTATATACAAAGTGCAGAATCTGGCATCAGGTTAAATCCAAAAAAATCGGGGTTCATAGGTCCGAGTGAAATTAAAGCAGAATAATATATACGCATTGACATCAAAATATCTTTGATTTTCATCATTCCTGCTGGTATTAGAATGACTTCTGTGTTTTAAAATTGACAAATCAGAGGTTGTGGGACTCTCAGCCCAAATGACGTGAATATGCTTTTAACCTATAAATATTTGGAACTTTATTTAAAATGCTCAGATTCACACAGAAAAAAAGTGTTCTCTTAGGCTATGGTCACTTGAATAGAGGGATTAAATTCAAAGCATAAGTCTGAAGGAGATGGAGGCATAGTAACTATCCTTAAAGAGAAGATAATACATCTGAAAAGTCGGCTTTTAAATATTTAAACTCAGTTACTTGAGGCAACTTCATCACATTCTAGGTATTGTGTTGTGTGTTCAGATTTTTTTTTTTTTTTAAATCAGGATTTCCACTTCATGTAGCCCTGTTCTTTTAGTACTTCTGTGGATCATACCTGAAAAAAAACCATAACTCAATCAGGAAAAAACCTGGAGTCATGTCTTATAACAAGCAATATTTATTACTACTATTTGTTATTACTAAATCCGAAGGAATTAAAAAGTTTTTGCCTAGCTTAGTAAAAGAGGATTTCTTATTTGAAGTAATGCCTGAGTTACAACAACAGCTGTCTACACCACCATGTGTTCTGGCAAATTGCTTTTCTGCTATAGCTTACATAGGGTTTACCAGCTCTAATGAGCAAGTGCACTTTGAAAGCAGTATATGTAAGCTTGGACAAGTTTGTATTGTTCATGAATTGCACTGACAGAAAAGATTTTGAACAATGTGAAATGCTTTTATTACAGCGGTACAGATTTTCAGTCTGCAAAATCCTCAGCAGATGTGTATTTTCTTTCAAGGATGGCTCTGAATTACAGCTTTCAAACAACGTCGACGAGTGTGTTCAAACTATGGCCTCAGAAGCTGGGGCATCCACCTGCTCACTAATAGTAAAATACAGAAATGAGCAAGAAATATATCTAAAGACAAATGCTTCTTATATTTTGTAATGAATTTTGGAAGTTGAGTGTCATCCATGCTCCAAAAGATTTAGTCTTTTTGATCATTTGAAATCGATATAACATCATGACTTGGAGCTAAAGGTTAAACATGTTAAAAGAACCTCCTTTGACTTCAGATCTGCCTGCTGAGGTTCCACTGAAATGTAAGTTCACTTCCTTTGAAAATTATAGCTTGTAGCCCCGATTTTGCTGCAGAAGGACATCTCATTATGCAGTAGTTTTGTGCCATGGTCCTCAAGCTGAGGTACACATTGCCGTGTATGGAGGTTTGCAATAATAGTTTCTGCAGTCTTACAGTGACACAGGAGCGACGGATGGATAACCACACGGAGTACACAAGGAGAAAACTATGAATCATTTATGGGAAAATTATGTAGACTGGTGTAACTGGAACCAGAGCAGAATCCAGATAAAGCACCAGTAAGCAGAAGATCTAAGCTCATTCTTTCTCTGCTCTTTACACTTTGTGCTTTGCTTCCTCAGCTTAAAAAAAATATGGATAATTTTATTCCTGATGGATTATGAAGAGTAAACTTTACAGAGGGGTTTTACTTCAAGTTTCAGCTGGCCACAGAATACTTATTGTGCTGCTGCCCATAGCAAATCATAAACTAGGTTGGTCAGTGAGCATCACATACTGTGCTGAACCTCTCAGCATGTTTTTCTTACTAAAAGAGGCATATACACTTACACTCCGAGTGTGCGTGTGTGTGTGTGTGTGTGTGTGTGTGTGTGTTTGTGTATGTGGCTCTGCTTTTCTGTGCATTTCAGTACTGAACATTTCAGACAAGTAGAAATCTCAGTGTTAATAACAACTCAAAAATGTTGTCAAAATAGGAATTTGTCAAGTGAAAAGAGGAGAGAGACTTTATCAGTAAACCTAATGAAAGACCCTATGGAGGAAACGTGTAGTGCAAGCTCTGCCTTTACTAGATTTCAAGGAATCTAGAGGGTACAAAGAAGTAATGAATGTCCCAGCAGCAAGTGTTGTCAGCCTTAAAGGCAAGTATAAATTCACACAAGACACAAATCCATGGGAAAACGGTCTTCACTGATTCTGCTGCTTAAAGAACAGGTAATTTTTCTTTGGAATTCTTTTTCACTCCTGAGGTTACTTTCTTAGGGCTTGTTTATATGGAGACGGCTCTAGTTATGCCAGCACCAGTAAACTATAGGTCCTTTCCATATTAGCCATATTGAGAGTGTCTTTTCAACATATATTTTTTTTTTTTCCAAAGCAGCACAAAATAAGCCAGGAAAAAAGATCGTGCAGTGTGCAGTGTTAGGGGACTACAGCCGGTGATGTAGGAATCTCCCTTCAGTCCTGCATCGCTAATACTCCTACAGGCAGTTCCACAGTGTAACACAGCATCTTAAATCCACCCCCCGTGTTGCAAAGATGTGGCTTCCACTTCTTGATTAGTCCTGACATCAGTCATATATCTCAGTACCTGCTGCACTTGCAAGAGCTTAAATTAGACTCTAGTGCTCACCTTTGAGAAAAATATGATAAAACATTGCTGTATGGCAGAGTACAAAAATATTGATTGCTGAATTTAGATGAATAAGGATGCTTTTGTTACAGTTTGCTTAAAGGCTGGTTGCTGCTGTTTTTTAGCCTGACTCTGCACCTATTGAAATTGATCATCTTATTTAAACAGCTTGAAAGCTCGAGCCCCAGTAAGATTATCCAGGAAAAATGCTGCTCATCTCCACAAATGTCTATTGACTATTAGGAGGTATAAAATTCTATTGTCTAGATAACGTGCAGGCTAAACCTTGCTGTACTGAATTATTTATAACCAAACAGCACTCCCAGGAATTGTTTCATATTTACAAATGAGTCGTTTTAGAATTAGCCTAGTCCAGCAACCACATTTCCGTGCGCTACAGATAATGAGGCAAAATTGATGGCAGACTTTGATTAAGAGACACGAGGCTGACTGCAAATATCAAAACTGATTTGTTCAGCTGATTGGGGGAAAAAAGCCAATTGCTTCAAGCATTTCATCCAACTAGTCAGAAAATGACTACCAAGATCACTGATATAAAAAGCTGTTAAACAGGTCCCAGGGCCAGAAAAAAGATGTTCAGCAAAAAATAACTGAAGCAGTGGCAGTCACTTGCTTTTTTCTTTACACTTTTTTGTTGTTTTGCTTTATAATCTTTGACACGAATGTGTTTTTTATCACTTGTTTCACTGTAAGGCTCCCACTGGCACTTCCAGCTGATCAATATTCATAAGTGTTTCTCAAGCAGTCTAGGAGCACACTCCAAAGTGAACAGAGATTTGACAAAAAATCATTAATTTCTGAATGGAAACATACTGTTCACTGAAGTAAATGCTGGAGTCCAACTTCCTATGCAGAAGACAGCACAAAAACAGAATATGGAGATTGCCTATTATGCTGAGCCATTCTGTGCCATTATTTCTTGATATATGTGTGTCTCCTGCCTTTCACTCTTACATTTTAAGGTTATGTGTAGCATATGACAATATATTACATATAGCTTGGACACAAAATGGCCTGCTATATCAGTTTTTCTTACTTTTTTGAATGATTGCATTAACACTTTTTTTCCCCCTATATATGTGAATGGATTGTATATAAGGTTTTTCCATTTCATCCCATATACATAAATATATGAAAAAAACACAATATAGAGCTAACTCCTTTCAATTAGCTTGGTCCTTTTGTATATAAAATAATACTGCATATCCAGCTTTTGAATCACATGCACACAAATGTAAATGAAGATGTAGCTGTGCTCCAGACACAGTTTAGCAAAGAAATAAAATATTTATTTAAAAGTGGTCATAAACACAGGTAAACAGATAAAAAGAAGATGGAAAAAATAAAAGGATAGCAGCACCTTCGTGAAGTAGGTTTTAGTAAGTTTCCATTTCTACTAACATCTGTGACTGATGTAGAAAGTTGGCTCATAAGGGTGGGGGCAGAGGGAGAATTTCCAACACGATGATGTACATACATGGTTTGGTAAACAGGTTGAAAGAAAGCATGTCGTCTAATATGAGTGCATAAAACCAGTGCAAATACGGTTATGATAAAAGAACGTCTCCTGAGTGACCAAGGAGGAGCAGTTTTAGTATTGGTAAGAGGAATCTGAAGGGAAATGAGGGCAAAGCTCTGTACAGACAGAATCTGCTGCTTATAATGACCTGGATATAAAAACAGTATGTTGAAGCATAAAGAAACTCAGTTATATAATTCTAAGATTTGTTTTGACTCTATCATATTTATGAATCTTTTCAGTGTCATCTTTTGCCTGCTTTTGAAATGAATGATACCCTTTTTGCCAATAAATGTCTAATTAATTAATAACCTTGTAAACTAGTGACCTAACAACCAACGTTACTAATAACCTTGTAAACTCTGTTTTGATATGTTTCTAATTCTCCTTTGTTTTTGGAAACTATCTGGAATAAAAGAGCTCTGTTTTCTGAGACTGCGTATGTCACCAAGAAGGTACCATGAAGGCACCCGCTGCCATGAAGGTATCTGTCATCACAAATTCAGAAATTCACATGTCACAGTACTAAAAGATTAGCTTACTTTGAAATTCATGAGTGACAAAAGTTATGGTAAATGTCTAAAGATTAAAGATTATGATTTCATTTGAACAATACAATTAATTATTTTTTTCTCCATCATAAAAGTTCATCTGTCCTGGAAACACATGCCAGGGTTACTGTCAAATACATTCTTGAAGAGAATCTCTATCTAAGTCTATCTTAAGAAAATACCAACAAAGAGATTCTCATCTCTGCCTTTCTCTTTACTTTTTACAGGATGCATATCACTCAGAAAAGGGCCAGTAAGCACAGTTTGTGTTTCTCCGCTAGGTGTTTATTTCCATTAGGGCTTTTAGTTTTCAAAGTTTGCTTACATTTCTTTCAATTCTTTCTATCTAGCTTGTATCTGCTCTGAGCTTCCTACGAAGCTGTTGTCCATTAGTCATTAAGTCCTCCTTCCTATCTGTGGTAGCTTTTTTTTTTTTTTTTTTTTCTGGTTTACCCCACCTCTGCATGCTTTAACCAAAAAATATCACCTATAAAATAAGAGCTATATTACTAGACTATTACCCAATGGAAAAATATTGTAAGGGCAAAAATAAATTTTGAGAGGTTTGCCTGGTAGAATTTTGAATGATAAGAGAAAGTGTTATAACTACGGAATACAATTTTGCAAAGCAGTGGTTTTAACTCTTAGTAAAACATCAACAGCGTTTAAATGTCCAGCATTTCTCTTGATATGACTTTGAAACCTCTGACAAGACTTTTCATGAGTTTGTTTCAATTCTTCTTGAAAAAGGAAAAACATTGTTATGCTTGTTAAAGAATAGTTATTGAACTAATAAAATTTTAGACTTCTCATGGGGAACAGTGACTTTTGAGAGCTCATAAGGCTTCCACATAATATATTTTTGTTACAACATGGATTTCATATATACAAAATGTTAATCTAAACTGCATTTTAATTTGTGAATGCCATTTGATATTAATATGTTATTTTTATTACTTGATTGATTACATTATTTGATTCTGAATAATGATATTTTTCCACTGAGACCAATGAATAATGTAAAATACAAAATTTCAATATGTACAATATTTTGTAAACATTTTTCAGATAGTGATACATAGCTTTTACATACATTTTTATCCTTTAATATCTACAAAAGGGATTTTGTTCAATTCTTTGGCAAAACAAGAGATCTATATGCTGAGATTACTTACAGATATGAAAAATTACATTAAAATCGATAGACTTAAATGTGCTTAAGCACTGAAATTGGGAAGAGCACAGTTATGAAACCTCCTAGTGGCCCCAAGTTCTTCTTTCTCTGTTTTTCTTCTTCACTTATTTGCTTGTTTAGTGCATTAAAAGTCTAAGGCAACTAAAGGCAAAAAAAAAACAGTTTAAGTAATATCAAAGACAGAAGTGTAAACACAGGTGCCTTAAGTGTAAGCTTTAAAGTAAAGATTCCTAATAAAAGTAAGTTGCCTGCATGACTTATGTAAAATTGTTTTGATTACAGGTTAACTAAGATTTTAAATTGTTAATATAGTGGAATATAGTGTCACATTGTTGTATGTTCAAGCGCAAGAGATTCCTATTGCAGAAGAGTCAACAGCTTGGAGGTTAGGATATTGAGATCAATTAGGTGAACCCAGACTGGCACAATTTAGAAGAATAGCCATTTTTCTGAGTCCAGGGATAAGTAATTTTTGATTGAGTTTGGAAGGACTGCAGGGTTTTTTTCATGCAAAAGAAAAATGAATGACAAAACCTCATCATTCTTCATGAAATTGAAGTTTTGACTTCTAACTAGGAATAGATTGACATATTGTGATTGATAATGTCTGATACGAGGTTGGGATATGTTTCGAAATTAGACCAGAGGCCATAGATCAAGCATATGGAATATTTGAGCATTTTTGGCAAGTTCAAGTGAATGAATAAACATAAGAGGCCTTGCCACCAGCTAGTATAAATTAGTAGAGTACCAGTGAGTTTAATAAGGTTTTTCTGATTTGATGCACCTGAAGACTTGACCAAAGGTTTTGTACATCTGTTTTGTTTTGTTTGTTTGTTTGTTTGTTTGTTTTGCACAGGTAATGCAGAAGTACCATGAAGTGCCTTATCTAATTTCTTAGTTTTGGCATAGTTCCTTGGGACTACAATAACAGCAAAGAATTGAGAATTTGTTCAGTTGCATTGAGGATTTCAGTTGGCAGGCATTATTACTTGCTAGCTATTTACAAAACCATATCTTCAAGGATGTAATTTCAGCAAGAAAATATAAACATGAATGAAATATTCAGTTCTGTTACAAGCATGACCACCGCATTCTGAAACATTGACATTATATCACTATAAATCCAGAATTAAAGGAACAGAAATTGACTTCATTTATAAGCTAAATGGATATTCCAGACCTAGATCTTCTACAATTATTACATATTCCATCCTTTAATACTATTTAACTCTTTTATAATATAATATATGCAGAGATACTCTATTAAGTTGGATTGAGATCAAGCTTTTACCTCCTAAATGGGGAGGAGATACTAAAAAGAATCAATACTTCAGTTACTTAATTGAAACTAACTTTTGAATAAGCCTCTTATCTGGCTTATGTATCTGGGGAGGGTATATATGAGAAAGCAAAGTCATCATAAGGACAGGTTTTTTTGTTTTTTTCTTTTTTTAAATTCAGTATCATACTATCAGTATCATATAGAATATTGCTTCAGTGCAATGGAACATCACTCAGGCATGTTCAATCCTAAAAGACAAAAATAGGCTAATCTGAGAATCAGTGATTACTGAGCGTTTGCCAAAGGTTTGTGTATCACTATATCATACTTAAATATATCTTTACATTTCAATACAGGAAAAATACATATTACCACACCGTGGGCATGCACCATGAGATGGCATATAGAATTACGAGCAACACTAAAAACTCTAAAATTACATATTTTAAACTAAGTTCTGTCACAGACTTTCTCAGTGATGATGCGTTAACCCTCACCCTCTCTGTTTTGTTGTCAACAGGGATATGTCCACTTTTCTATCTTACATATATATTCAAGATTAATTTCTATAGGACTTTCAAAATATGAATTCACTATATGTCTGCCATATAATTATCATCAAACTATTAAAAGTAATATCTCCTCTCATCTTACCCCAAGTTGGCCTTAGCTTAACATAATCAAACATGAAATTCAGAGATTTCTTCCAAATCCTTCTCTTTTTTTCAGGTACTGTTGTCCTCCTTGCCATTCAAATAGAAATATTATAGAAAAACAAGGCTGAGAAACCTTAGACGTTCATCTAGTATATCAGCTTGTATCTAAATTCTCTTTAATTTATTTACATCTTACTTTAAATATTAAGCATTTACCCACTGGAATATTCTAAGTCTGATCTTTAGTCTTTTGTCCACTCAAGGCAATGCATTTCTTTCTTGTCCACAGAGTCCTACTTACTTTAACATGTCTGTCTTAACAAAAGATATCTTATTGTTTCAGCTTTACTTTCTCTTATATTAGCACATAACAATGTATATGTTCCTATCAAAACACGTAAAAAATTACATGCTATAATATCTTAAAGAATGAAATAAAAGAGAAACTAAAGAAAGATATAAGAGATACTCATACAAGAGAGACTCATACTAATTTTCACATCCCTGGAAGATATAAAATACTATAGTTGTGAAGGTAGCATAAGAATCTAGGAAGAATAAAACAGACCTTCTAACTCTCTGTTACTCAGTCAGAGATGTATAAATTTGAGCATTGACTTGTCTACTTTTGTTTCAAATACTTGTTGCATGCTGATTATGCTACATTGCACATTGCCTTTAAATTGATCTATACTATGCTATCTTTCTTTATAACTCTTTTCACCTTGTGTCATAGAAAACTAGTAGTTCCTATGACTTCAACAGTAGATATGCAGCCTAATCCACCACAGACTGTTGAAGACTTTTCTTTGACTAAAATGAGTTGGATTATGGCAGTATTAGTTTTCAAATAAAAGTACCTATGAAAGATTCAGAAACAACAGGCAGAACACTGGATAGCCACAAAATATGAGTTCAAACTGCTTCATTATTGATTATAGTTTCTGATTTGTTTTCAATAACTTGCCAGTTTTTGAAACCTTGAAATAAAGAAAAGAAAAACATAACTTACACTTCCTGCTGGATTCTACACCATGTGTTCAAGTTGTGTGTTCAAAAAGGTACTTCACCTTTTCAGGCCTGCACTGTTCAAAAGCTTGCCTGACTTTTCATCAAACTTTAATGAAAAATCTTGTTTCATTTGAAATTGCAAATAGAAAAGTGCAATTGCCACCAATCATGCTTTTACTAAGGAATTAGAAAACATACTTTTTCTTTTCTTTATAGATATTTGGGGGGGGAGGATGGTATTTACGTGGTATAATTTAAAAGGATAGTTATACCATGACTGAAGAGATAGCCAACTCCCAAAGGTGTGCCTTCTCTATAATTTATGCTCCGGAAATAGTTATTTTTCTTTTCTAACTCTAGAAAGTACCTTGGTATTTTTATATTATTCAGATAGGTGCTTACTTTCACATGCTAACAAGGGAAAGAACAGAGAAGCAACACAAATACTTCTCATACACGAAATGAAACTGCTCCATTTACTAGAATTCCAGATGAATTGCTTCAGAAAAATGCGTATGGTAAAAATAAAATCAGGACTTGCAATATGGTGAGGAAATAGTTAAAAGCCGTAAATATAACAAAGGCTTTGTAATATGATCATTTTCAGCATAATTTAAGAAAATAGTAATTGAAGGAAACTATTGCCTAGAAAATAACTGCAAAATATAAAATAATCTTTAAAGTGTTACCCAAATTGAGTAGTAATTTGTTTGTTTTGTTTTGTTTTGTTTTAATCTATTTGTTCTCTAATGACTCTTGAGCATTCACTGAACATTCATTTGCTTGTAACAAGCAAAAGAAATAGAGGCTGGTAAGTACCAGCGAATCATTAACAGTGAATAATACTAATAGAAAAAGAAGCAAGGGGCAGGAAAGCAATTATGAGAGAGTGCTTCTTGCAGGGGTTCAAGGGACTATTTGTTAAGTCTCCACTTTCTGAGAGCAAGACTGAAGAAAGAGTGCATACACCAATTCTCTGGGTGAAGAAAAATCTCTTCTCAAAAGAGGTACTACAGCTTGTTGCTTGCTGATGTGGAGTGCATATTTCATTAAAGAGAATTTGAGAAATTATAAGATCTAGTGACTCAGGTACACTATCTGTTAGCAGGCCCCCTTGACATGGTAATGAGTACTCTTATATACTCTTATACTGATCAGCTTCTTCCTTTTTGACCTGTTCTCAGATCCTGTTCATAAGAGAGCTTGTGGACCATCATCTTTTAGCATTAAAAGTTATTATAAATTCTACTTGAACTCCTGGAGTTCAGGAATTCTCCTTAATTTCTTGCCAAGGAAAATCTTTGACTAATGTTGACCACCAGAAACACTTCTTTCATTTTATTCTTGAAGTAGCTATCAATCAGAGTTATACATACTGAAGGCTTGTACAAGCCTGCACATCATATCAAGCTTAGTTCCCTTCTCCAAGCAATTATGACATTGTTAAAACTGAGCTGTCAAGAACTTTCTTTGGCTAGAGAGGCTTTCTAGAACCTTTTGTTCCTAGGGAGCATAGGGAATAAAGATGCAGGGGAAAATATAAAGGATTCAGCAAAAGAAATTGCATAGACCCAAGATGTGTTTGCTTTATATAATACATTTTTCAAGGTCTGAGAAGGACTAACACATACTAATACTCATCCTTCTCTAACTCCACAAGGACACCTAAAAAGCTAAGTTTGCTACATGCTATTTGTACATGGTATTACAAGTTCTGAGATTCTTTTTACTGATGCATTTTGGCAGTAGGGGACAATATTCCCAGTCTTCACAGTCTCCTTGTTGTGTGGTCTACGTATTGCATGCTCCAAAGTGAGTGTTAGAGGTGATCGTGTCTCTCTTTTTCCTTTGGGAGGGAAGATATTCACATATATAGATTCCTCTCCATAAATATAAATGTACAAAAAATATGTAAGTCACTTTACAGTCATCTGTTGCCTCTGCAGATTACAAAATAGTCTCATTCCTGGATATCAACTTATTTTTAAACTTCAGCTGGGAAGAAAATAAAATGAGATATTTCCCCAAGTGTCTGCAATATTCCATAGTACAATGCATTTTTGGTTCTTCCTAACTAATTGAAAAGCCTATGTATGATTTAAAAGGTGTCTGAGTTGGTCCATGCTGCAGGCAGACTGTAAAACAAAAATAAGTAAGTTTTAGACTGCGGAATCCAGTTTGTGAAGCTTGGCAATGCCCTTTTAACCTCATACCTGAGGTAATTACAGATTAAAAGAGAGGTTTTAATTATATTTAAACAAGAAAGTATTTCCTATCTTCTACTTTTCAATAAATAAAGGTTTTTGTAAAAAAAAAAAAAAAAAAAGGTTTCTAGTTCAGTAGAGTGATCTATCTAGTTTGAAACATATAAATCTCTCTATATATCAGTCTACCTATCTGTATGACCTATATGTATTTATATAAAGATAATTTATATTGGATAATAGATATTCTAAACACTTCCCTCTTGATTTAATTAACAAATTATGGAACACTGTAAAGATGACCTTCATCACTTGATATGCACAGAATTCTCTTTTTACATTGCCCTTTTAAACACAGAATGTTATGAATCTATGCTATACATCTGCAGAAGATACAAGAACCCGCCAGCTTCAGAAAGCCTGGGGAAAGCAGAAAAAATTAAGGCTTCTCACTACAAATCCATCTGAAACTTCCAGGGCTTGGTCTCTAGGCAGGCCATACTGTGAATAGCATCTGGTTATCTGTGCTGATGAATCAAAGAGTACTGCAATGTGTGATACAAGATATAGCTTTGCACCACCGATCACAGAAATTGATTTGCTGCAAATAAATCAGCCTGAATTTTTGGCTACTTAGAACTCAGATTATTCCTATGGTTTCTTCAACATGAATACATGAGTAAGAGAAAGAAAACAGACTGCAGAGACAGGCTCTAACAGGAGAGCTGGCCAAATCTTGGTGGCAGGACCACTGAGATACCAGGTAGAGCTCTCTAGAGCAGGCTTCCTTTAGTGAGTAACATGGAGGCATTAAGTCTGGAAAGGACTTCGGGCAGTGGGATAACGTCAAATGACTGCATTCAGAGTATGGAGTATGGAAGGGGAATCAAGGGAAGAAAGATCCAGTGGTTCTAAATACAAGCAAGAGAGAGAAAAAAAAATCCACCTGAAAATGTTTACATATGAAGGCAACAAGAGACAGTCCATGTGATGTGTCTCATTGTTATTACCTGTTTTTAAAGCTCCTAAGAAAAGCCTAAGAAAAACTACAGCACACTGAATGACTGTTATCTATATTGCACACATGATATTTATATTTAAATATCAATATATTTGGGGATATGGGAGATTTATAATTCTGGGAATTATAGAATGTAAGTATTCTTTTCTGCTTTAGAATACCTGCTCTATTATAACACTGGCACCTGCATGATATTTATGGAATAGACATAAGAAAATGTATCTTCCCTTCCTCTCACACAGTAGGAGTAGGCAAAGCAGAAAAATCAAGGGGAACATTTTACAGGCAATAAAGCAAATGTGTATGTTTTCAAACAATTTTAGTGTACTGGAATAGTGACATATTACAGATAAAGGTCAGATTTTCTTTTCTTGTTGTGATCTCTTTTCACTTCTACACACAACAGCAGCAGAGAGAGACAAACAACAGAGAAAAGGATAAATCATCCCCGGAAAAAAATAGACTCATTCAATAAAGAAAACTCTTCATATCAGGATAAACAGGAAAGCAAAACAGTCCGCCCTGCTTTTAATGATATTATACGATAATAATACGTACCTTTTTTATTGCACATTTACGTATGCAAGAGTTATCTATCATACACAGGTTTAATGTTACTGTTATCACTAAAAATATGTGGAGAATTTCAAAATTACAATAACTCATTTTACCAGTTACATTAACTATAAATTAAATAGATAAAATCTCCAAGAAGTTTGTGGTTTGGTTTATTTCAGGAAAATACTCCAGAACTGGACTGCCCAAACATCTTGTTTTCCTTATTAAATTTGTATTAGATATTTGTTTTGAGGATTCTTAATCTCTTTTTGGTTCCAATGAGGTCTTAAGTGAAGTGATATCAAGTAGAAAGAAAAATTCAGCTTGTTAGTGAGATAATGGCTGGCTACTAAAAGTTCATGACTTTGTGCACTGTCTCGTAATTAAAAGTTTGTGACTTTGCTTTAGAGTACAGTGGGAGTCTGGGTAAACACTTTTTTTCCTCAGTGTAAAAATTAGTCTCGAAACCGTCTCATACAGAAAATCTCAGGTAGTTGTATAAGGTCATTAGTTTTTTAAATAAATCTGAAAAATGATTCCTTGTTAAAGGCAACTGATGACAGCCTGGCAGTAAAAACAATGCATTGTTTCAAAGTTCTTTTTCCTCTACTTTATCCCTTTTACTGTGACTAAAATAATCAGATGTAAAAACAGATCAGTTCATACTTAGGGTTTATACATCTTATCATAACATATTGTTTGTGAATCACCTAAAGAGTCACAAAATTCAGCCAACAGCATAGAAATCACTTTAATATAGGTTACACTTTCATCAGTAGTGAATTGCAAAGAGTGCCATGACAACAGGGGTTCAGAATCGACACCTCATTTTGCACCATCACTTATATGGGACACAGGACTGCTAAGAGATTTCCTAAATTGTCCCACTGCCCCGGGGCGTAAGCAATCAAACCTAAACCGTTCCAGGCAAATGTTTGTCTAACTTGTATTTGAAGGCTGTTATTCTGTCTCTCTTCATCTTTGTCTCTCTAGGCTTATCTGAGTTAAAAAATACACCCAAATTCTGCAATAAAAAATATTGCTTAATGACTGCACTATGTTGTCATAATATATACTTCAATATGTAACCATATTTCAGAGAGAGCTTATGAAAATAAATTTTTGAATTCATTCTGTAACTCACTGTGGTGTCAATTTTTAAAGGCAGAATATGATTTCTGCTACAGCTCCACGGTTCTGTAGTCCTGATGTTATGCTAAAACTGCAAATCCATTAGCCTTAAATGGACCAGCATAGACATAGTTTGGCCTGTATCTGTGAGGAAAGACTTGCAAAGAATTTTACTTGACTATCTAAGCCTATGCTCCGCTTTGGAGCTGGTAATTTTTTGTGGTAAAGTGAGCCAATTTCACATGGAAACCAAGGAGACTGGTGACTACAGAACCCTCCCATACTGTTCTTACACAAAATCATCTTTCAGAGAACTGAACTTTGGAAGGGCAAAAACAATCATCCAGATTAAATGTGTATATTTGGTTTTGAACAGAAAAATCATAGGTAAACCACATTTCTTTCAATTTTTTCAAAATAAAGATTTTCTCTTAGGCTTGAGGGTTTTTCCTTTTCCTTTCTTTGCTTTGTTTTGCTTTGCTTTGCTTTGCTTTGCTTTGCTTTCTTTTTTTTATATACTGAACATCAGCCAAGATCAAGCTTCTATTGCTGAGTTCTATAGAAACCCATTAGAGCCAAACTTTACAAAAGAATGCATTTGCACAGTTTCAAGGATAGTACAGTAAGAAATTGAAGCCTACACAAGAATAAAACAAATCGTCTTTGTGAGAGGTTCTATACCAGATGCACTAGCCAATACTCACACCTATTATTTCCATTTATTCCAGTGTAGGATTCAGAGCTGTACTGGTCTTAATGGTTTCTGTAGAAAATGGCTTTAGGCTACAGGTTCAAAAATTGGTTTATTCTTCTTTGGTTTGGACTCCTCCCCACTTCCCCTCCCAATCAGGATTTTAATCTAGCTTATTTAGAATTTCAAGCTGCACATCTCTTTAATCATCTGAACCTGGTCCCCACAGCCAAAACATTTGTTATCTCTTCAATCATTATAATTAAAATGTAGCAGTGAAATTATCAGATTTCTGTTTTAATGAATTTCATTTTTTCTCCCAACAAAGCTCAGTGATCATTCTGTCATTTATAAAGTCTTGTAAAAGCAAAAGAAATATACAGTGCAGCTGAAGATTTTTGTTATATCGTTATATTGATTTGCTTATATATATGGATATGCTTATATATTATATATATTTGTTATATTGATTTTTAATATTGTTATATTGTCTACACTATTTCCTATTGCAAAGTTCCAAGGGCAAAATGCATTTTTTTTTATTTTACTGCCCCAGTGGCACTTATTCTGCAGTCAGGACAGAGGCCTGTATGCGCAGCTAGAATGAACTGGTGTAACTCTAGTCAAGTCAATGGAGTGGCATAATTTCGTTCCAGATAAGAACCTCATCAATAGCTTCTAAATTAGAAAACACAGCAGAGTCCAGGTATAGTGTCATTGACCTCTTTTGTCTCCCAAAAAGTGAAAACAGGAAACAAGTATTTTAGGTTAAAAAGAATTATTTCAGGATAGCAGTTTCCCTGATTACAATACTTTAGGCACAAATAATTTAAAATCAAATTATCAAAACTCTATTTCTTTCAATAAAGAAATAATATAGAACTCCTCAGTGAATTAATACACTTGAATAAGAAATGTGTTGGTGCTTGTTGCACAGAACAACAGTTGGATTTGGCCATGTGTGTCAGACCAAATCATAGTTACTGAAAGCATTCACTTTTATGATTTGAACAGAACAGATAAAGAAACCTTCTTGGAGAAGATGTTTACCTCAAGGAAAAATGGAGCTAGAGATTAAGACATTCAGGAGCAGGATACCACTGAGCTAGATGATGGCAGGAATTAAGTATGCTCATGGCAGAAAGGCCTGCAGTACTGTCATCTGGAGCCACCATAATCACTGTGAGACAGGATGCCGGAGACACGGGAAAACATAACCAGGGGTAATCAGGAGAGAAAGAGATAAATGGTTGCCTCTGGCAGGCTATATTGAAATGGGTGTTTAGGAATGACTGTCAGATTTAGAGCAGTAAGAATTGACTGGCTCTCTCTATTAATTTTCAAAAATACCCTATTTAAAATGAACACAGATCTGGATCCCTGGATGCACTGTGACAGAAGAGTTTAGAAAATTATCCATCACTGAACTGTGGAGGTCTACAATAGGATGCACCAAAATAATGACTGCATATAGCTGAAGCCATACCTTCCAAATCTCATATCTAATATAAAGACAAGTCTGCTTATAGTGGCATTTGTTTTGACAGTGCAGCTATTCCTACTTCAATTTACAGCTCCATGTAAGGTCAAAATCCTTTTTGCTTTATCTGTTGTGAATAGTCACACGTAAGTCAGTCAATAAAACACTGAAGATGCATTTTTGGACCAAGTTTTGCCCCACTGATATTTTGCTGAGGAGATCAAAAGTGGAATTTGATCCCAGTTGTCTTGTGAATCACAGACCTCTGTGTGAGTGAGGGCAGATCTGCCAGGAGACTCCCTCAGTCAATTCCCACTACACAGTCCTATGCAGACGCACCTTTATCTCATCCATGTACACTGCAGCATATAGTTTCTTTGTAGGTCCACAGAGAAGGAGGGTCCCATAGGACTGTGTTGCCACTAGATATATGTATCTCACTCTTAGGTAGCACCTGCATGAAGAAGTTCTGCCCTAAATCCTTCACATGACCTATCAGCTTCAGTTCAGTAAAGAAAAATATCTATGGTCATTTGAAATTTCCTAGGGTATCTGAAATACCTCCACTGTGCTGACATATACTCCCTTCTGCATTTCTGGACGTGGGATTCAGGTCCAGCTTTAGGTGTCCATATGTAGGTATCTACCATGTACAGCAGATGTTTAGGTTCCTAGTACAGTCAAACAGAGCATACCATACAACAAGCAGAGAGCAACCTGGCTCCTCAGCAAACAGGCATCAGCACTGGTCAGCCAAATGCTTAAGTTTTCTCTAAGCACTGACTTTATTGCCTCAGGAACATTTCTGCAGCTCACCCACAGGTGCCTCGTTTCATGAGAATCTCTGGCCAATCCCACTGGGCCTCCAGGTACATCTCTTGGCAGGCCTGTTGGTACCACTCCTGTGTCAGATCTGGCAGCCCCACTAATGTCTGCAGTAGGTCCCTAGGTCCCTAATGTCTGCAGTAGGTCCCTAGGTAGCATAGATGTCTCAGATGACACTAGGTACGTCTGTATGGTCAAATACACTCTGAATTTGAATTACTTACAACACAGGGGTAAACACTTAATGCGCAGGTACAGGTCACAGCGTAGGTATCTTTATATTTAACTGAATCCCAGTTCTGGAGTCAGGCATGTTAGAAGTCAAGTAAGCTTGAGGTCCATGTAATGTCAACAGGAAGAAAAAATAAAGAAAAAAGAGGAAGGATAAATTAAATCTTCCGCTAGTTCTTCTTTTGAGGAAGGTGTCTATAAGCAAATGCACACTATATAGCCCAAACTGAGTAGACAGAGCACTTTTATATATTTTTCAGGAGGTGTCAGCAGGTCTAATTTTAAAAGGGCAGGTCAGACTATAATGGTACAGCTAAGCTTTTGTTTCCTCCAGATGAACGTTAATACAGTTCTAAAAGGTAAGAAAAGAAAGAACATGCTGTAACCTTTTATCCTTGTCTTTAATTTGACACTAACAAAACCCAAAGAAATGCAGCCTGCCACCTCCTCTGGTATCACCACACACTGTTGTGCACTTGGAGTTTCCAGAAAGTGGTAAAAGCCACAGCCACAAGCAGATAGGTGGACAGGCGCTCCCAGCAGAGGAAGTACCCACCAGTTTCCTTGGACTGCAAATAAGAAATTAACTCTCAGGAGAGCAGTGGCATGGAAAGAAAGAAATACTGCTATTTCATGGCTTAAATATCCTCTGATACTGTCAAGGCTGCTAATGGTCCTGCCATGTGGACTGAAGGCTTCACTGTGCCTGAAAAATCCTGTGCAGGACAACTGCAAAGTCATGCTGCGCCAGGGACAATATTGCCAGCATAATCCCCTCTGTATCTCCTTTTGAAAATTACCCCATCTGCATGGTGACATAGGAGATAAGCATGTTTCTGCTGTAGAGAGATCAGTGCTGGAATAAAATAAATAAATAAGAAATGCCTGGCATCAAGGAGAATGAAGCTACTTTTCACTGGCATGAATGACTGTTTTAGTTGGCCATTTGCTATATACTGGAACTAGGAGTTCTGGCAGGATAAAGCTATCAGATACTAAAAGCAAGTTACTAAAAGAAGGTAGGAAAAGGTTCTTCAGATGGTTAAAGGCAAGAAGAGGCTTACTACGTTTGAAGGAGCTCTCTTGAAGTCAAGCCATACAACTGATTGGGGCAGGAATCCTGGGATGGAGCAGAACGGGTTTATGCGGTTTGATCTGCAGGTAAAGCTGAGTGGGGATATCTCACTCAGAGATAATTACTGCCTTGTATCTTTTTCCCCGTCTATTTTTTTTCCCTTCATTGAGTTTTTTTTTTTTTTAAATGCCATGAACATTTAGACAAAATCTGTTAAACCCTCAGTTAAACAGCAATTATAAGACTATATACAGTAATGCAACCTGCTGATTGGACTCCTATGCTGCCATCCTGCACCTGTAAGAAATAATCAGGCAGAGGTACTGCACATGGGGAAGTATTAGCAGATAGCAGACTAGCAGTTAGGAAAAATAATGAAGCCATCTCCCACCATGTTTCTTATTAGCATATTCACTACTTCTTGTCAGAGGACAGTGGCTTTTTATTGCCCTCTACTGAACCAGGGCATACCTGCAAGCCAATAACACAGAGAAAAAACAAAAACAAAAACAAAAAAACAAAGCAAAGATGAAATTAGGAATGTTTAGGAATATTTAGGAAAACTTACTATGTAGTATTTCTTTGGCCTACTTAGCTGTCATTACAATAACTTTCATTCATTTACATAAATGTTATCCAAGATATAGAAAACTCATGAGTATGCAGGATGGATTCATAAGGATATTCTAAGAAAAAATAATTTCCTCCAATTATTTGCTTGGTCACTTATTAGAACAATGAAAAACAAAAGTCCATCTTACCCAAGTGTTTGGCAATTTTATCTTTCCTGTTTAAAAAGATCCCATCTGACTGACTGCTCTACAGGACTTAGAGAGTATTTGAAATGTTATAGTGCTAACCAATACAGGCACTAAAAAGAAGCACTTTCATAACGTGAACAATTTTAGAACTAAGAAATGCTATTTTTAATTTCCATAATCATCTAGAATAAAGTAAAAATCAGAAAGAACAAATGAAATCCTCCCTGTTGAGCTTTCTTTTTTTAAAGATTCCAAATGGTGTTGTGAGGTTAACGACAATCAAGCAAATGGGATGAGGTAACTTAGAGAGATCAAATAAATTACTATAGTAACTGAGAAGGATGATTCCATTTTTAAAAAACTAGAACCTTGAAAGACATATCTTTCCTGATTCCTTTTATCAAAGAATAGTACATATTTTACATCCTTGCCAATCATAGCTTGAACAATACAAAGTAAGCTTAAAATATCACCCTTTAAATGGAAGCCCAAGTTTTCTCCTATAACTTGCAGCATTATTTCACACAAACCCTATGATTATGCTATTATGTCCTAACAATTGGATAGATGAGTAAAAATAAGGTTTATCTACTTTAGTTGCTGCTCAACACCCTAAATTAGGATAAAATAAAACGGTAGGATGAGTTTCTGTGGGATCACCAGCATGAAGCTGATGTCTAAAAATTCATTGCATACAGTTATGACTATCTCCAGCCATATCCTTGTGATTAACATCCTTGATGCAAAATAAGCATAGACATAAGCAAGCAACGCCATGAAAAGAGAAGTGTTCTGATCCATTCTTCTATTACAGAACCTGCATCTGTGAAAAAGGAAGCACTTTATCCTGATCTAATAACTTCAGTGTATTTCAGTAGGTAAAGAGTATATAAAAAGTCCTCAACTACACGAAGAATTACTTTAAATTGCCAAGATTTACGGAATACTTTTTTCTTTATAAAATTATTTCTTTCTGTTGTCTAATGTACTAGTTTTTAAAATTAATATTATTATTGGTAGATATAGAAGCATAATTAGGGAATATAAAACTGATAGCAAAACGATTGCTCCAATCTAGAAGACCTTACAGTCTCATGTCCTGAAGCTACTGATAACAAAACTTCAGACTAAAGTTCTTGCGAAAAACAACTATATAGTGCTTTGGCTTTCTCAATCTCAGATTTGCTCTTCTTTGTAAGCCCCTCTGTCTGCTTCCAAGTCCACATCCAGAGAAACAGCTGGTGCCTGGACTATGTATGTATTTGTAGCTTTTAGAAAATGACAGAGGTGTTTATTTATCTCAGTGCAAAGGTCTAGAATGAAAATAATCTTTGTAGCCTTACAGTCAATGGAGACAAACAGCAAATTGTAGAAATTATTAGAGGGGAAACAGGGAATAAATAAAAATATCATGCCATTGTTTTGGTCTTTATCTTTCCTGTACCTTGCATATCGGTCACTCACAAGCAGTGCTAGTAGAATGAGAAGAGGCAGAGAAGGGCAAACAGAGCGATCAGAGGAATGGAGCTGTTTCTCTGTTGGGAAAGAGTTAAAAAGACCAGAATTCTTCAGTTTGACAAAGACTGGCTCATGAACAGTATGGGCAGATGAAAAGTGAACTATGATTCACTGTTTCACTTAATACACAAGTTAAACACTCAGTGAAACGATCAGGTGTCAGCTATAAAACAAACAAAAGGACATTCTTTCCTCTGATAAGTCTTTCCCCCTGCTGCAGAGGTCAAAAGTATACAACAGCTCCCACAAAGGACTGGACAAATTCACATGTTCATTAAATGGCAAAGGTTAAGTGTATCCTTCAGTTCAAGAAGTCCCTAAACTACTGGGAAGGTACCAAAGTGGGAAATATCACTCTACATTTATTCTGTTTCTTACGCTGTATTTCTAAACATCTACTGGCTACTGTGCGAGGCAGTAGGCAGACTGAGATGGACAACTTTCTCTTTAATCTTGTTCTGCCTAGGAAAGTGTGTTTCCTCAAATCACCTGGTAGAGCAAAGGCTGTCTGAAGTTTTAAAAAGACACGTTGAAGGTAAACAGAAGTGCTAAACTACAGGCAAAGATTACCAGGCAGGTTTCTTTGGGATGCACAATGTAGCCTTTTTTTAGGAGAAGATTTTTGGCTTTCCAAACTATTGGAACAGCTGTCTGCAAGTAAATTAGATTTGATTTCTGAAAGATGACATTGAAGTGATTTTTTTAAACTTTTTATCTAAGCAGTAGCTCTGTGATGCTCAACACTCCCAACAGACTGTGAAATCTACTACGAAAACTGAAAGCACTCAGTACAGGCTCAGATGCAGAAGCAAAAAGTTTTTGCATCGAAATGTAATAAGGACTTTTTATATCACTCTCTAGGTTTTATTAGATGGACTTTAGAGAACTTAATGTACTAGAATATTATAATAAAACAAGCTGAGTACCAATACAAATGTACCTTAACTCATTTGCTAATGATCAGCATCCACCATAAAGGCAGCTGCCAGAGGTTTCATGTCCTTTCATCAAAAGGGAGACAGAGTCTATTTAAATATTTTAATTGTTGGGAGACAAATGGATTTGCTTTTATCCAATCAATATTACTTTGACCAAGAATCAATTAAACTGACAAGGCTTCTGTTATTGAAGTAAGTAGAGACTTTAATTAAATTCCATTCTATAGTCTAAGCTATGCATAGAAAGACAAAGAGCATGTAAAGGCTATCTTCTATTTAGTGTATATATTGGTAACTCAGTTTTAGGAACAAACCATAAATTACACTGCAGGTACATTAACATTTTACTTTACATCATATACATCCAAAGAAAGCCACAGATATATACTGATCTCTTCTATTATGATATATATATTTCTATTTTAAATGAGCTCAAAATGGAATGCTCTGCATGATATTTGACAGTATAGAGGCACAGAATGTAAAAGGGCATCCTTCACCTCTTTCCTCAGAAACTATCATTAGTCCTAAATAGATGCTCTTTGCCCATTTTCTTTAGAAGATTAATGCACAAAAATGAGACACTGTAGAATAACAATGCAGCATTTAGTTGGTGCAACCCTTCCCCCTACCTATCAGCAGCACAACTCAATATTCATTCTGAGGCAAAGGAGTTATTAAAGCATTTCAAGTGATATTTTCAAAGGGAATTTTCCTTTTTTCTTATTACCTCTTCAAATCTGAATCACTGGGTGAGAAGGAAGACCAAGGGGATGAAAAATAAGCATAATTCCTAGGAAACTATTGAAAATGATGTCATGAAATCAAATAGCACTTCAGTATAAAATATCTTCAGAAAAGAAAATATACTTTAAGCAAACCACCTAGAATATAAAGTCTTTCTGCAAACAGCAACACCTTGGATCACCTAGCCTGGAGCTTCTATCGTTCCACTTTTCTGATGTGGTGCTGTTCTATTGTATTTTCCTCAGGCTTCATTGCTCACCAAGGCAAGTAATTAGAGTAACAAATAATAGAGCCAGAGTCCCAAATTAACTTTCAATATTATCATCTTGTTGCTAGTGGCTAAAATAATGCTAACATTGGTAAATCTATATACCTTCTGCTAAACAGTTATTAAAGGAAAAGATTTAGTAAAAATCATCTTCAGCTTCCTTGTTCTAAAATGTGCTCTTTCAGTGTAATTTAAATACCATACTAACTATTAGCACATTCCTCTGTTTACATATTTCTCCTCATTTCTCATAGGTTCAGGCTACATGTGTTTCACCTACAGAATCTCTTATGGTATCAAGTGTCTCCAACTTGTGGCCGCTTGCCAAGTTTTCTTTTGATGTTAACAGTTTTCAAAGACTGGCTGGTTATTATTCATGTACAAGACAACAAAAAAACAAATAAAAGATGGTTTTTCATTTTTTGTTTATTTTCTTTTTTTCTCAAAGCGTGATGGAAATTACAGTCCTCAAGAACTAGCCAAATATTTTTCATTGTAAAACTCTTTCTGTTTCTAGCTCTGTTTTTCTCAAAATTAAGATCTTAATTTATTGACTGGATAAAAAATAACTTTTTTGAATAACGGTTTGGAAATTATACCATATTTTTTTAAAAGTTTATGCAATAATTAATGCTGTGACATATTTACACCAATTCATATACCCAAATGACTTAAACTGAAGTAAAAATGTTATCAACATGTTTTTTAACTTCTGTTTCATAATTGACTTTGAAACTTTCACTTTTAATTCTGCATTAAATTATCTGAAAATTCCGAAACATTGAAACATCCCACAGAGAAATGTCATCCACTGATCATGTTCAAGTGATTACAAAAGCAAAAGCTGCAAGTATTTGTTCCAGTTATGGTGGTATTTACAGCCAAGACTTAATCCTTTAGATACTTTCAAAAAAATGAATAATCTTCTAGAAAAATATAAAGATAGAAAAAAAACAGAAAGAGAAAAAAAATGCAAACTGCAAAAATAGGCTTCATCCTTACCTAAGTTTTGTACACAAAGCTATATCAATGTAAGGTTATATACCAATGTAAAGTTATGCCAGTATCCTGTAGGAGCGGATACAGCATTCTCAATGCCTTGTGTCAGTGCTGCATAGCAATGCCGAAATTATGAACTGGACTTTTTAAATTAGTTTAAAATATTTGAGTACATGCCTGAATTCTTACTAGGGCTACGACAATAAAGTTATATCTCTTGTGCATCAGCAGTCTGTATCCAGACTTGTCATGAAATTTGCAAACATTAAGCTTCTCAATATCTTTCCCTAACTGGCCGCATGTGATCCAAGAGTAAGGCTGATGTTACCTACCTCTGCCACCTGATGGGGCAAAGTGATACTAAGCCACAGTGATGTAAGGGACCATAATTCACAAATTGTTCATGAACGCCTACGTAGAGCCCATTGAGCTATTGATTTTCTTATTGGAGAATGAAATAGCTTGTCAGTTGGCATAATGGACATGGAACAGGTTTTAAATCCGGAAGGAGTCATTGCATAATGTAGTCTTCAATATACTCGTGGAAAGAAATGAACAGATTTGGTCAAATTCTAGTCAAGCTCTGAATATTTAGCTTTGTATAGATATCTTATCTGTTACTTATCCAAGCAATGAATAATAGCCATGATGAAACATTTCTTTCTATCTGCAGCACCTCTGGAGGGACCGCAAGGTAGCAGCTCCTTTGGCACATTTGAAAAATTTCCTGGTTTTATGCATGAATTACTGTGCATAGATCATGCACTCTTTTGGAAAATGTGGCATTTTAGGAGATACACAGAACTGAACTGCTTTTTAGTACCTTGATTAATATTCCTAGGAGTGCACATACACTACCAAATGTCTGCTCTAATAGCATTCAGATAGCTGTATATAAATAAAACTACAGCATCCTATAGTGCTCTAGTGTTTAACTCCATTTTCTAGCCTACTATCTAGACAATGGATCAAAAGGTGACACTGATGAACATGTAGCATACAGCTCATGGTAGAGATGATGATATACTTTTCGAACTAAATAATAATTTTTTTTTTAATCTTATACGTTGTATAAAAAATTCTAGCAGTAAAACTTCAATAAAGTGTTTTAAAAATAATGAAGAAGCTGTCTTTCATGTTTAAGGACTTTTTCCTCTCTTTGAAGCAAATTGTTTTGAAGGTATAGTTATCTCTTAAAGAATTAAAAGCTGAATGAAAAAGTAAATCTGTAAATTTAATCAAAATTCTTTTGATCAACCTGCCAAATCCACTTTTCTTAATTTTGTTTTATAGGAAAGGCAAACATTGTGTTTGAGCGTTCTTGCAGAACTACACATTTCAGAACTGTAGCTATTTCAACATAATTAGCAACCTGTGTTTCAACACTTCTCTATTCCTTTAACATTACAGGAACTTATTTCCTTCCAAAAGCAATTTGTTGCAACTTTGAATAATAAAATATTTGAAAGGCTTAGGATGTTATGTAAAGCTGAATGCATGCTCTTTTTTCCCCAGTGTGATAGTAACATGTCAGTATCATGCAAAAGGAAGTTTCTTTGATTTCCTGATATACAAATTTCATAAGAGAATCATCATTGTTTGCTACCTGCCTCTCAGATAACAGCCTGAAATCTCCACTGTATGGTCTTTTGGCGAACATACATTAAAGGCAGTTTTTATCAAAGCCATAGCACAATTATATGGACAGTTCTGGATTCTGTTCTTCAGAGTTGTTCTCCTTCCAGACGCTTCCTTTGAAAAGGTGGAAGAGGGCAACACACAAAGTCAGCTTCACCAAGTGCAGTTATTTCTTTAAAAGAGTCAAGGCCACCAGCAGGACAGGATCAGTAAAGGTGACCACAATTTTTTTCTTCTTGTACCTACTTAATAACATCCGGTCCACAAACAGCTTTACAAGGAAAAAGCTGTTTGGCTAGTACATTACATTTTGGCTGTGACATTACACTTAATTAATGTCAAATTAAAATCATTCTGGAGCAGCCATACTTTATTTAGTAATTAGAGGATCAAGATTTCATGCTTTTATCTGACTGCTATTTACATTTCAATAACTCAAGTTTAGGTATGTTAAGTCATTCATATCAGTTAGCCGTGGAGATGGTCAACACGTCATTTTGTGGCATGGACAAGATCATAGGCTTTACAAGGGTTTGGTGGGCCAGAGTACCCATCTCCTGCTGCATAAGAGAGATCTCAGAGCACTGGGAACTGACAAACGTTGGATTACTTGTCACGGAGCCTGGGACTAATGGTCAGTGATGCACGGCACAACAAGCCTTTGCAGAAATTACCTGCTGCATGTGTGCTGTTCAGCCTACTGGGGTTTGGTGCACCGTCTTACCACATGCAGACATTTTTCAAGGGCATAACTAGCAGTAAAAAAGCCTTCCTACTTTAAAAGCCTATTACCACTTGATGGGGCAGTGTCTAGAGTAGGTCACTTACCGTTTGTAACTTCTCTTCCCCAGTTTGTCATTTTCTTATGATTTAATGATTGTGCTAGGTGACTCTAAAGCTTCTATAACAATAACCATATTTAATAGGGCTGACAAAAACATTATATTATATTTCTTTCTGAGACGGGAGACTGTGGAATAAACCTAAGCACTTTCAGATTCAAGGTTCACTAAGACCACTGAGTGCTGCTTCAGCACAGCGGATGTCTTGAATCTTTTGGATATGGGACCGAACTCAGGATTTAAGTGTGACACAAAATTTAGCTGGAGAACCAGTAATATCCTTTTTGAGACTATTTTTTTAGGAACTGAAGAATAGTTTTCTTTGGCTTTCCATGTTAGATGCTGGGTGTGTTCATCACTGTTTCCTGACTAGCAGAAGAATTTTCTAGCAGCGGTAACCGATATTGGGAAAGGAAGGGAAGAATGTGAATATAGATTTCCCTAGGTACAGCTCTTTTAACCAGATCATAAGGTTTAATTGCTGGGGTTAGCAAAAGTTGAGATTTTTTCCTTCAGTCATTAGCAAAAAAAAGCTATTGGAACATAATTTGCCTACCTCATTTCTCCCAGTTAAAGCACTGATTTTACAGAGACCAAAGCTTTAAGTTTCCCCTTTTTCTTCGATACCATATAACATATGGTTTTCCCCATCATTAGCATTGAGTTTGATAGTTTACTAGATTGTATCATGATGCTGTTTTAATTGATTACATATATGCCCCAGGCAAGATACTATCCTAACATAGGATGATTTAGCAAACCAAGCGATCTGATTTTATTCATTTTTATTTGATCAGAAACATTTTCTAGCCTTGAAATCCAAAGTGTAATGCTTTTGGGGAATCAGCCTAGATTCAGAATTTCTGAGTATTGGCACTAGTGGTAATGATGGAAGCCCTGAGCCATGGGAAAAAAATAGTTAATTTTTTTTTTTTTAATGTATGATGTTAAATGTTGTACTAGCTCCCCAATTTTTAAAAAGCCCACTCTAAATATTTATGAAAAGCTATTGTTAACTTTGAATTGAGTAATCAGTAACTATCTTTTATAGAGAAGCCTGAAATATTTGCAGTCAGGTTCCTGTACTAAGTTGCAGGAGAATATAAAGCTGCATATATCTATTTCAGAAATTGATTCACTTTTCCTGTACTAAAAGGTTCAGTCTACACTAAAACTTTAAAACTGAAATTTTCATTGACATTTTAAGTAAGTAGTGGGCATTCAAATTAGGTTAATATGGTCAGATAACAGTGATTTAGGATGATAGATTCAGAACTTGTAATAGATAATAGTTTTCTGTGTTTATTTGGAATTTAAAATTATATAGCCTTCCACATCCAAACTGTACCTGTGCAGCTCGAACAGGTGTCTTCTCTCCTTTCAGCTCTGAAGATGTAGAATACTCCAAAACTCCCTACAACCAGTAGGGATTTTTTTCCCCTGTCCTTTAAGAACTCTGTACTACCCTAGATTTTCTAAAAATTAATGCAATAAGGTTTGTAGACAATGTAATGGGTATAGCTGCATGAACGAGCTTAATCATGTGCCACAATGAGAGAGGAGTTATCGTGTCTAAATTTCAAATTGAACGTTAATGTTCTGTAAGTAAGTTATTTGACATGAGCAGAAAATTTCAGCTATATTAGCCAAAAAAATGAATCTATAGCCTTTTGGCTGGAAGAAAAACTCTACCAACTCAGGCTCTGTAAGTATAAAAATTACTGAATTAATTTTTTTTTTTATTTGAATGAATAATTATTTTATGTCAACACATAACTGCTTATATAAAGGTTTCACCTATGCTCTTCTTTGTTTTGTTTGATTATAATATCTTCCCCTATAGACAAACCACTCTGTGAGACAAACACGCTTGACTGAAAAGTAGAAAATATTTAGATAAGGTACCAATGGCTGGAAGGCATCTGCAATATTCAACAATTACATGTACAAAAGTCCATGTCCTAGTGGGATTCCCACTGAGAATGTGGTTTGCATTGTACAAAAACAATCAAGGACAGAAAAGAACTGCAAATATTCACATTAGGAAGTTTACTGTTGGAGAATATTTTACGGGATCGCTTTAAAATAGTAGATACCAAAGGAGTAAGGACTCTGGGAAGAACCTGCAATGGCTGTTTCCTGCAGTACAGAAACCATATGTACAGTTAATAGCATCTGTTACTTCTGCTCTACTAGTTCCACATTTTTTCCTTTTCCCAGCCTTAAAGGGGAAAAATAAAGCCTTTGTAGCCAGAATGGGGTGGGGGGTGGGGTGGGGGGGGGAGAGAGAGCCTCTTTAGCCTAAGTCACTAATAGAATTCCTGCCTATTCCAAGTTTCACTGTCGTTTCTTGGCCCTCTGCTATGCTGCAACAAAACAATCAGCAAGACGTTTTCAGAGAACAGCTCTGTATCTGGGCCACGCAGTGTGAGACACCAAGGAAAGAACAGAAAGAGTTCTAGCTACCTGAGTTAGAGAGAAAATTAATCCCTCCAAAAGAATCTGTCTGGACTCTGTAATTGCTAATATGAAAGGTGCATTTAGTGAAAGAAAGAAAGTGGTCATATTCATACATTTAGTGATTAGTACAGACTCAACGTAAAATACAGTTGCTAAACAGAAAATAAGTTCTTCACAGGGTTTTGGGTGATGACCTCATTACAGATAATGACCTTGAACACCATTTAGTCTTAGTTTAATACCCAAAACCTGCAGGGCAGTGTTCCGTTTTTGATTTAATTAATTCTCAACAATCTTGTGTGTCATAGAATAAAAGATAAGAATGAATATCTCATGACTGCTTAAACTTAAACAAACAAATAACCTTCATTTATTTGAGTGACTCATATGGACATCAGATTTAGAATTCTCAGCCAAGATATTAGCAATATCCATATAAAATGGAATATTGAATTTTATCATGACACATAGAACTTACTCTGAAGGCATGGTGATTTCTTATAGTTCAATAAATATCCTTATAGCTCTGTATTGTGAAGATGCAGTAAATCATGAACATTTCACCTGTTTGCTTATAACTTCTTTTTTGTCTATCATCTGTTTATATGTTCTTTTCTTTTTAAAGTGCTGTCTTCTATGCAGCTTCAGCAAAAAGTTTTGCTCAAGAGTGCTCTTAATCTGGTTCTTGAACACACCCCAAAATGCTTGCTTGAATCCCATAATAAATGAAATTTATGTTAGCTTGACTGTTGTGGGAGCTGGGTTGAATCTTTAGTGCTGCAGTGAAATGTAGGAGCTCAAATTACAGTTCCGGGGGTGCCGAACCTAATCATTTAGTTGTGCTCATTCAGCCAAGTTCTACTCATGCAAACTGACTACATAGCAAAGTTGGCCAAGTAGCAGCCTAGATCTGGCCCAGGGGGTGATTTAACCTATGTCTCTGGAACAAAATAGCAAAGCCTGCAGGATAGAAGTGGGGCAAGAGACCTGTTATAACTCTTAACTTGTTGAAATTGTTCCTGGGAAGAAGAGGAAGAATCAGAGAAAATGGAGATAGTAGCAGTGTCAACGGACATGCAAAGGGATCTCCAAAGGCCAGTGGAGAACTATAGTGGCATTGGTCCTGTGTGATTAAAAATAAGGGGAAAGAAAATTTGCAAGAGCCAGGTTAGCATGGAGCCATTTTGGGCTTTTCATGGCTGATGCTTGAAGGAACCACCTTGGCTCTGTGTTGGTGGCATCTCTGTCATATGCTTGAACACCTTCTCACATCAACATTGTGAACAGTTTTACTTTTACAAGGTAAGCTCAGATTTCTTTCGCCCCAAATAATGGAGGACATGTTATTTACCATACCCCAATGTATTTATCTTATTCCTGAATAGCCAACTTAGAAAAAAACATTCCTCAAAAATCAAAAAATTGGCCTTTGCTAATTCAGAGCTGTGTTTCACAAGGGCTTTTCTAGGTTGAAGAAGGAAGTATTACATACAATCACTTCTTCATTTCAGGCAGGTCCCTCCAAAAGGCTCCAACAATATTCATCTCCCTGTGTTAACTGCATATAATTAACACAACCACAGCAAAAAGGCAAAAATACTCTCACCTTACTCTTGGCAGTAATCCCTTTTAAAATGATATGAATGAGCTGGGGCCTTAGGCTGCAGCCAAATTAATTTTGTCTCTAGGCGAGACACATTAACTACCTAGCCAATAAACACAAATGAGTAGAAAGTTCAAGCTTCGTCTTATTCAAAGCAAATCATTAGTTCCACATTTTCTGTGAAATTTTGATGATGATAGGAAGTCAAAAGTCAGCCGAAAGTGCAGCTGCAGAGATAAGTATTATGCAGTGATGCTAGTGGGTACTGAGTTAGCTTTAAAGAAGCACTGTTAATTTAAACGTTTTCTGTGTTTTTTTTTAATTACCTGTTGTTACATGCAACATTTTATATTAAAAATACTGTAAGAGATTAGAAAGGAAAAAATTCTCTATTCAATTTGCTGCAAAATGTACGAAGTCCTCTTTGTTAGGTAGCTAGTGTCAGTGTTCTCTTCTGTCTGTGGTTTTCTCTATTGTTTGTATAGCTCTTTAAAAAGACAGAGACACACATGAAAATGAAATACCAAAACCATACGAGCCATCTATCTACTTATGTGGTTCCTGACTCTATTAGAGTATGCATGCGACAGGAGTCGACCAGGGGTCTAGCATTGTTTCCATGGACTGTTTGTGCACTTTATATTAGATTACTGGATAAAAAAGAGATGATGTTGGGACCGATGTTTTAGTCTGCTGTCTGCCAGTTGACTGCCTTAACCACTTAGCTGTAGAGTCAAGTTTCCAGCTCTTTGTCCTCCTTTTGTCCTCTAGTCTCTTTTGTTGCTGGTCATGTAGGGGCTCAGCTTCAAGAGAAGATGGAGTAGATACCTGAGCCTAGCAGTGGTAAGCTGCTAGAAGTGGCAGTTATTTTACCTTCCAAGCTAAGAAAAGCCTGAAGTATCAAGTTCACCGCTTTTTGATGGAGACATTTGATATTTGGACTTTGAGCAAAAAGTAAACAGTAGCATCAACACCTCCTCCCTTTTTTTGCATTTTAAAATTAAAGCAATATTGTTACTGTATTAGATACTGAACTGCCAGTATGAGATAGGCATGAAAAGCATATCAAAAGCTATAAAGGCCTTTAGCAAATACTGAACCCATTATTAGGAAACTTCGGCTCTGGCTTGTTTGTGAATTGGCTTTGATAAGTAATAAGCCCCAAATAGTTAATGGGATATCTTCAGTAGTAGAATTTTAAGTAACTAAGCAAATTCTCTAGCAAAAATGGAGAATCTACAGTCTCAGGCAGTTCTACAACTCTTCTGTGGATTTTTGTCTTGGATTTAACTGACAAAATCTTACATAAATATCATTACATTTCTTTTTTTTTTTTTTTTTAAGTCTCATCTTTAAACTCAATATCTGTACCGAAAACTTAGTCCAGGTGAGGTTCTCAATTAGCTGTTACTGGACAGGTATGTTCCTGGACTAACTTTATACCTATATTATTGTGTTTGGACTACTTTCACTCATTCTCTGTGGTCAGGTGATGTGGCATTACCAGAAAAAAAATACCTGTGTAGATGTTATGGGTCATATAAGCTCTACACTGGTATTCAAGATTTTAAGAAATAATTTGGACTGTAAACTTGAGTTGGTCATCCAGGAGGCAGACTTAATACATAAACTACTCGATGCAACTGCTTAGAGTGTATAAGAGAGAAGAACAGACAGGCTCTTTCTGTGAAGGTAAAAGATCCTATCTGAATCCAATGCCTAGATGATTTTGTAATCTTTTCAGAGCTGTTAATTAAGAGGTGAGAACCCAGGATATTAGCATAACTGAAGCTCAGAAAACAGTGCTGGGTAAACTATTGGGCTAGTCCTTTGCAGCTGATAGTTCACCTTCAATGAATAAGACAAGATATGCTCAGTTAAACCAAAGTTGTGCAGCTGAGAGACAGAGCTTGGATATTACCTCTGTACAGTAACAAATTATGGACAGAGCAAGAGGGGACTGTCAACTTCTGATTGACCGATGGCCAAATTCTTTCTACAGAGTTCTGACTCATATCTTGCTAGATGAATAATATTTTAGAGCATTTCGATGGACATGTGTAAAAAACACTTGTAAGGCAAGTAGGATGCATATAAAGCTAATCTCATTAACTCAATTCATATACCAATTTATACCCATTAGAATCTAATCCTAAAGGATTAGAAACTGTGGAGGAACTGTGTAATGGGAACCCTAGCTGGGAAAAGCTTTGTGGGGGATCTGACTATGCTTTACCATTGAACAGTGGTAACAGAGCTGGATTACAAACTCCTTAAATAGGAAAAATCAGATATCTAGGATACCATAATAATAAAAAGATGGGTTAACTAGCCTCCCCATGGTATTCATCTAGACCTCTAGGAAAAATCTTTATCATTTCTTCCTCTTGAAGGCCTTACCACGCCTTTATCCCCTGGTCTTCTCCAAGGTCACCTAGTGGCTGCTTATGCAGTCTCTGTGTGTTCGCTATATTCTTTTGTTGTTTCTGCACATCTTACCTTGCATTTAAGGAGTGCCCCTTGATACTTACAAGTTTCTAAGTGCTTTCATGGAAGGGGCAATCCCTGCCCTTCTCAATTGGGTTTCATTTGACTCTGGTAGCAGGCTGCCTTCCTTTTTACTGTCCATCCTCTCTTAACAGAACAAAGCAAGGCATACTGTAACACATATCAGACAGCAAACAAACAAATAAATCACTCACTGCAAACTGCAAGCCCCTGGTAGTCTTTACTGGTCAGTATTAATTCCCTCCACTCAAAAAGCAAGACTATACCCTCTGCAAATAAGCTACTGGCAGTGAGGGAACTTTCCTTTTTGCTGCCTTAGAAAGACAGGGAGTGATGAGCTCTATAGCTCTGAGGCCTTTGAAGGTTGAACTATTTTCTCCAGTCTTTTAAAGATCGGATCTCTGTCCCTCCCACAAAGTCATCATTTCCACAGCATACCATGGGAACTTTGCTTTTAAGAAAGTTTTCTACTCTGCTGATTTTTCTTGCAAAAAGGCATTTTGGGGTGAATTGTCATGAATTTTCCTCCCCCTCCCCACTCCCACTCATTTTTCTCTACAGTGTCTCTGCCATCCCTTGACATTTGCACACGTAAATAATGAATTTTCTCCTTTGTCTAAAACTATGATGGTTTTCTAACCTTCCGGATTACACAATTTAAGAACAAACGGCCTCCTCTTCGAATTGCTCTGCCTTTGTCCAATTTGTGGTACAAGGTTATTTAAGTGTATGCCTTTGAATGTATTACTTAATGCCAGAGCATTATTATTTCCTTCCTTTTCAGCTGATGCACATATTCAGTTAAAAATCAATTGTGTGCCACATCCACAAACATACCCTCAGTCTTATTTCCTCTACTTTATATTTTCCGCTCTTTGCTTTGATAGTTAATCTTCCATTAATACCACTCAAGACAACTCAACGTTTTTTTAAAAGTTCCATCATTTCACAGTCCAATTGCCATTTGTGGCAAGATGACCTCCTACATAATGTTCGTATAGTTATTTATCTAACAAAGCTCTAACCTCAATCTATAATGTCCCTTCACTCTTAATTTCATAAATAGATTTTGATAGCTGTCTCAAGTGCAACTTCAAGGGCTTTTTCTTTGAAAATTATTCTAAGAATTTATAGTTTTAGAATAAATTAGAAGTGTTTGCAGATTTGGAATCCACATATCTATGTTTATTCATGTATAAGAAGCTGATACGTGCCACAGGTAGTACTAAAATAAAATGCTGAATCTGGATGTCTTTAAGGTTTAGCAAGAATGAGATCTGGGGTTTTGTAAATAGCTACAGTTTATTAAACCAAAGGCAGACATCAGCATCTGCATCCTTACTGGTGATGTGGAACGGTGTTTATGGAATAATAAATAGAAGAAATAGAGTTCAATTCCCTCTTCCTGTGGTAAATTTATGGTACTTATGCAGCTACAATGCAAGACCCACAGATTCAGCTAATTGCTGATGTATCATAAATGCAAGAGGACAGGTAAAACTAGAGTCTATGAAACATTTTTGTTGATGACTGACAAGATTTAAGACTGCCCTTAGTGTTCATTAAATCATGTTTCCTTGGAGTTCTTCTTCAAAAATATGACTCGTTCTTACCCCTTAATGTGAATATCTCAGTTTGAGTTGTCAAGGTAAACTACATTTAATCCCGTGTATTTACATTTTTCTTCCTGTGAATGACTTCTGTTTATTGATATAGCTTTTGCTGAACATTTAAATATAGACATTTCATGAATTCTGAAGCAGAACTTACTTGCCCTTAAACAGTTGCTCAAATATCCAGAATTTAGCTGTGTTATATAGCTAAGCTCCTCTTCAAGTATGTACTCTTTATTTCCTCTCCTCAGGAAAGTACTTTATGTTTTTATATGCCTACCTTTCTCTTTTTTGCTGATGCAGTGACGTTCACCTGCTTTTCCTCTTAAATTGAAGTCTAAACTTCTCCCTATTTCCTCTTCTGCTTGTCTTAATAAACATAATTCCCTGTTCATTGCCTCATCTGTGGTTCTCATATACTCTAAAATGCTTTTGTCTTGACCTGCATCTGGCAAAGCAAGCAAGAGAGTTTTTTTTTTCTTGCTATATCTGACTTTGAAGATTAAAATAGGAATACAAATGTAATAGTAATTTCTTTAGTAGGTCTTCCTCTCCCTTCTTTCTTTTCACCTAACTGTGTTCTAACATTTATTCTCTGGGTTCAGTTCAAGATTTAAAAGGTTCTTGATAAATTAGATAGCAACATAGTTAAGTATCTCTCCTTGTTTCCTTGTTTATTGAATCTTTATAGGCAGCAGAAACTGCAAGTTCTGGTAGGGCAAGTATCTTACAAATGTTTATATCTTTATGTGAGAACTTCCTTCTAGTTTTTGTGAACATATTATTCAGAAATTATTATTTAACATGTATATTCCAAAATCTCCTTCTATACATTATCAAACCCCATTTTTCCTCTTCCAACATACTTCCTGCTGGTTCCTACAGTATATTCTCTAAACATGAACACCCCTACTTGGTGCAGCTCTGATTCCAATTAAAAGAATCCATCCTTTGTCCTATGAATGGATCTGATGTTGTCATTGAAAGTACTAGATGAATTTTCTTTGGATACCCTTTCAAAAATGTTCATTATTCCTTCTCCCGCAGTCACATAGGTTTGTCCATGGAGGGAACTGAGCTTCTCCAGCAGCAGTTCGGTTAGGGAGGCAGAACAGGATTTTCTCCCATTAATGATTGCAGAGTCCAAGGAAACTGCACTTCTAACATGCATCTCTGTCAACAGCTTAAAGCTGAAAGCTGGGCAGGATGAATATGAATCCAAAGCCTAAACCTAGCCATGGCTCATACTGAATTCAGGCATTGCTAACGACTAAGTGTCTGCTGAAGAGCAGAAGAAAATCTTTGGAGGTATTTATGTGGAGGAAAAAAATAAGGGGTAGGAAAACTCAGGCCTTCCTCCCTTCTCCTCCTAGTGAATCTATACCTTTGTTATCATTCCTCATTTGTCCATAGTTTAGCTGCAGGCTAGACATAAGCTACACTGACAGAGAGGCTGTGAGTTTTCAGCTCAAGAGGCTGACACTAAATGCAGCAGGGAAAGCTGAGTACTGCATATTTGGTACTATGTATTCAGGTACTACACATTTGACAAAACCCTGGGAAACTGCTGCCAACTGGTATTTAGTTTTGAAATCTTCTGCTTTTATTTCATACCTGAAGAAGAGCTTCTGCGCCTCAAGTTCTATCTGTTTTTTGCAAAATATATTGGTTGATCCAGTAAAGGTATTACCTCCTTCTGCAAACATTGCTCTACATATATGCTTAGACCACTATGGTTACAACAAAGTATTAATGAAGGACATCAACCTCTTTAGTTTGATTTCCTTTGCTTTCTAGATCTCTTGCCTCAATAAGCAGAAGATCAAGTTAAGAGCAAATGGAAAAGTTTGGTTTTGGTATGCTTTTTAACTTTCCTTCTGATTGTCTGGCACTATTCTGAGAAGCAAGAAACAAATGGTTGCATTAGTTTTGCATTAAGCAAAGTAACCATAGATTAATTTACCAGCAAGTATAACTTCCAATATTTCCATATAGTACTTCTTTTCCTGGTTTCACAGAACCAATACCTTTGCATATGAGAATATACACTGTATGCAACTCATAATTATGAAATATGTTATATAAATACACTGAATAATACAATATAAAAGCATATAATATATATAAGTGAATATCCTCCCCCTAAAAAAATTATTACTGAGTTATAAAGAATAAATTCTGCATTAATTCTATCTGCCCATCCTCCACTGAACATATTGGAAATACCCTAATTTAATCCTGGCCAAAATCTACAGTCAGTCAATGTTTTATTTCACTCAAATGAAAAGACAATTTTTCTTAAAATAGCATTGATCATTATTTTATTATTATTGATGTAGTTGTTATTATTAAATGATTTTCCTCAATTTGTAAAAGAAAAATCAGTAATTGAACAAAAGCTGTGTTTTTGTTTAGTGCTAGCTACGTTGCATTTTCACTTACAATATGTAGATATTTTTCAATTCCTCTAAGACATAGAAAGGAATGAATTTACAGTTTCAGTCCAAGCAAACAGCATCCAAAGTTGATTATTTCTGTGACCCATCAAAAAGGCATAATAAAAAGGTTAATAATTTAACATTCAGTAATCTTAAATATGGCTTGATTACCTCTATCATTCTCTTAACTTTAGGAAGTTCACTCAGTTTCAGGGGCAGCTATTCCTAAATTACTAGGTTCTGTGTCAGAAGGATCTTGTAAAATCTCAGTATGTAGCTGGCTATCAGCCACTTATACCTCGTGAGAATGCTCTGAAATAGCCACGGTTTCTTTGATAGCAGCTGAAGCAAAGATTCCTACAGAAGTGCTAGGACTCTAGATGCAGTCAGTGCAGCAGTGGAGATTAGGAAGATGTGTATATCTGAGAAATTGTCACTTGAAAAAAATGTAAGTTGCATTATTAAAAAAAATACTTCTTTCCATTATTCCCCCACCCCCTAAAAAGTGTTTCACTCTTTTTTTTCTGAAGTCAAAAGTAATTAGGATACAAGACAAAGAAATTTTCAGGTGAAGGGATGGATATGACCCATGTCTTTCACAAATTCTTTTCATTTTAATTTTGCTACATTGGAAGGTATTAAACATTAAAACTCTGAGTTTGGAGAAAATGCCAAGCAAGCTTTCTGTTTTTTGTTCATAATAGCTTTTTAATTACTAGAGACTGGAGTTTTCCCAGTGGTCCATGATAAATTCAATTAAAACTGATAAAAAAGAGAGGAGGAGAGACTGAGCCTCTGTTTGAAGAATAAAGTATCCTTGTAGCTTCCTTGAATTCTGAATTTGAAAAAAGCTTAGAGAGACTCCTTTGATTGGCAGCTTTTATATGCTGCTAAGGCTGGAGCCTTTCCTCCAAGTGCAGTAAATGGCATATTTCAGTCAGTTCATAAAAAAACGTTCACAAATGCTACCAAAATATTTTTTCAAGTCTACCAACTTATTTTTTAAAGTAATGTGATGTTCACTGAAATAACAGAAACGTCTCCTTAAAAACAGGGTTCTGTAGACAGAGTAACATTGATTATAGACACTGAGATACGAAATGGAAGATGTCTCGCTATTTTGTCTGGAGAATTTTAGTCTTCAGGAAAGAAATCTTCTTTCAGAAATTTTATTTTCCAAAAGGAACCCCCCTGAAGATAATATTGCTTTGCAGTTTAAACAAATGTGCAATTACATTATCTTTCTTGCTTAATAGCCATTACAATAGAAGCACAAAATTACATACCTTTTGAGGAAAAAATAAATTAATCCCTTTTTCTGAAAAATATATTTATTGGTACTCATTCACTAAGCTATTTTCTGTCTACTGATCCTGGAAAGGTAAGAAGAGCATGCAATTATTCAAAGTTCCCCAAATTAAGTGTAATACATCTATTAAAAATGTAAACTGTATAAACTGTTCTATTATCTGCTTGAATGAGACCTAGAATAACGCAGCTGCAGTTAGAGATGCCACAGGCAGGTTTCCTAGCTTTACTTGCTGTCAGCAAAGTAGATGTCTCCATTTGTTAAGATGAACCCCACATTATGTTGTTAATAAAAAGACCTACTGGGCAGGTTATGCACTATGTTCAAAATGATGATAGAGGTAGAAAGGTTCTTCCATCTTCTGTAACAATTTAAAATACTGGGGGCTGTGATTAGCTGGTAAAGGCAGTAGTAGCTTTTGAAGGCAAGTCCTGTCTTTATTTCTTGAAAGATCTTGAAATTTGCACAACTCAGTAACTCATAGAAAAAGGTGTAATTTTGATTATGTATATCAGGCAAAACTTCAGGTACACTCAACACTTCTTTAAAGGAAAGAAGAAACTTTCAGTTGACTGATACTTCTAATTGAAATATTGTACAAGGCTTTTAAATTACATAGTTGTTAGGGAAACAGCACACTTCTGATCCTGAAATAGGCGGTTTACTTCTCAGTTATTTTGTAATGCCTTGTGGTGGCGCCCATATAATCCCGTGGGTATACCTGCTGTCTCTTGGCCTGACCTACGGCTGACCGCGCCTGGGTATACCTGCTGGCCGACAGTTTTCCGCCTGGCGACTGGACTGTGATTGGAGGAAACGGCTAGCCGTCAAATCCCACGTGAGCGGGGCAAGTGGCGCCTGTCCGTCAGAGAACATTCGAGAACATGCCGGAATCATCCCGAACCTGCCAGAGCCTCCACCACCTAGTAGTATGACCACACTCCCAATTCGATCATGGCTATAAATAACTGCTGTGGGTGGCTGGACCTTGAGGCTGCCTCATGGGGTGCAGCTGGTCTGCTGAAGTGATGAACTCCCCTTGGATTGGGATGCTGCCCAAGCAATTCCTGCTGGGATTTAAATCTTTTTGTTTGTGTAAGTGTTCAGTGCACCTACTGGGTGGTTGCTGTCCAGCTGACAGAAGCAAAGCTTCTTTGGTAAAGGGCACTGTGAATGTCCAAACCACGGAAGTGATAGTTTCCTCACTCCTTACTGCTTTCCCCTTATGGGAGTAGGTACTTACCCTTTTTTTTTGTCTCTTATTTTGTTTCTGTTCATTTTCTTGTGCCATAACATGTGTAAGTAGTTGATATATGTAAATAGTTTAATAAATATATTTACTAGTTAATTACTTTATTTGTTATGAAATCCATTCATTAATACTAGGAATGCCTGTACTGAGATCTGAATCTGTTATGGTTCAATAAACTGTTTAATGATGCATTTAAACTGGTTTGGTACTCAGTTCTTCCGTGACATGCCTTTACTAGGGGACATATGAAATCCTAATCAGATCATTTCTGTGTCTCTCCCTGAAAGCATGTCATAAGCTTCAATGACACTGCACACGTGGCTTGCTGTTAATGGTGGTGGTGCTCCTGAGAGAAGGTAGGTAGACTGTGTCATATGAAAGCAAGAGGTCCTTGCTATCCTTTGCAGAGGGATCCACTTCAGACCAGTCCTGTGTTTGCTCTAACACTGAATAAGAAACCCCTGCTCTACAAGATAGGCTCAGGATGAGTTCAAAGATAGCTTTACATGCTGGACACCTAGTCCGCACTAGCTGCAAGTCTTCTGCACTCTTGGATGTGGTGTACATTGTATACTGGATTGGTCAGTTGTACAGTCTGGATTTACAAAGCACTGTTCCCCCCTACCCCTGCTGCCTTTTAACAGCTAAAATGAGAGCTGGAAAAGGCTTTGGTTTACAAATTTCTGACCTAATTTTAGATTAAACACATTTACTCAAATGAGATTCCTTAACTGAATAACAAACATATGTGTTATATTTGTGAGGATTGGGTCATAACCCACAGGTTTATCAGCCAATGATTATGTTAAAGTGTATCTATTTTTCAGGAGTTTCTTATGCTTTCTTCACCAGTATTTGAATCCAATATTTGAGTTCAATAAGAAATGGTATCATGTTTATGCATAGAATAGAAATATATGGATGTGGTGATACTAATATTCAGTATTGTTCACAGTATACACTTAGGTGGGAAATAAGAAATGCCTCAACATGGGAGCTTACTTTCACTCCCTGTACTCTGTGACATTTGATAATGTGTCTATTCAGGGTTTGCACCTATTCAATTGCTACAGATACCTCTGATAAAAGATACATTGCTAACTTTGAAATAGGAATATGATTCTGAACCAGAAAGTCTTTAATGCAGCTAAATGAACTTCCTCACTTCTTAAGCCTGCTACTAGCTTAGATCAGAATTGTCTCATCCTGACTTCATCAGGGTTCATCCCAAAGATTCAGCTATAGCTATAAATACAAAAGGAACAGATATTCTCTGTGGTTCCATTCAGGACCACTTCCAAGGGGTCACCGGTGCGGATCAATGTAACAGCTCCCCCTCCTACATCAAAGGCATTTACCTAGGAGCTTTGGGTCACAAGTAATTAACTTCCTGAAGTAAGCTTGACATATAATTCTGTTATCTAGACTGCTACAAATCTTTTATGCTTAACCTTGATCATTAAAGCTGGAAGGTTTTACTGTATGGAGCTACAGGGTGGATTTTGCAATACAAATTCGGCGGAAGTTAGACCACACGAGCTTGACCTATTGAGAAAAATTTGTTTCTAGTATCCCGTGGGGCCGAGTTTAGAATTACAAGGCTTACTTTAATAAAGACTTTGGGGAGGAAAACACACACTGAAAAGCCAAAAGAATGTAATTTTCATATTATGATGCACAATTTCAAACAAACGGATTTTATATTTGTAAAAAATACAGAACCACAACACTGGTTCCTTCTGTGTAACTCCTCTGCGGATGAAACTTCCTTTAACAATATATGCCTTAAGACTGATCATTAAAACAGCCAGGTAACAAAAACACACCATAGTTTAAAGTGCCTAGGTCAAAAAAACCTGTGTGACACCTTTAGAGCAATTCCATTGAGATAATTAAATGCTGTCAATCTGAAATTTCCTTTACTGTTTTAGTCGGGTATTTTTTTTTGTTTAAAATCTTGTCTATGTTTGCAATAGCTGTTTCATGCAAAAAATAGTTAAGGCCCTATATACAGGTTTATCGTATTTAACACAGATTCTTTTCAAATGAAGAAGTACTGTATAGATATGTATGCATACACATTCATGTGTATAAATCTGCACATATATATGCAACTCTCTTTAGTGCTAAAATCCTTAAATTCAATATTTTAATTCATATTGGTTTTGCCAAGCAATGTAAGATTTCTTTTCTATATTATTTCAATTCAAGGAATGAATGACTATCTGTAGTTAGTTTTGGAAGGAACAGTCTATATTACTGGTTTAAATGCTACAAGTGGTGTCATATTATCAGAAACTTGCCAAGGTGTCAAGAAATTACTGACAAGTTAGTCTTGGTTCATATTTTCACTGTGCTTGTTTTAAATATGTATTGCTCTTATAATTGAGCACTGCCTGTGTTCTTGAAGTGCTGTAAATATGTCAGCATACACAATTGTTACTTGAACCTGTATCTGCCAAGACAAAGAGGAAAACAAATTTTCTTCTTGTACGGCTTTCTTATAATGTAAAGCTTAAATAAATATATAAATAACACAACAAAAAAATAGAAGCATTTGCAGATACTACTCTTTCTTAAATTCCCCAGGTATCCTGTTGGAACAGCGTTGTTCATAATGATTTATGCCACTTGTGGATAATATGATATACTAGATATTGGTCTGTCTTACTTTGGAAAAAAAAAGAAAAAAAAAAAGTTTACTTCCTGAGCAAAATATCTGCTGGGCTTGTATTGAAGCCTGAATAATGCCAGACACACTAAAGCATTAGAACCATGTTGATTAGTCTTATTTGTGAGTCACAGAGTGACTCTGCATAATCCTGCCTGAAAACATTCATGGCTTAATTTTGTATGCTGCAAAACATTGTGGATCACAACCATTTTGGGGGAATTTCTCTGGAGTAACTCATGTGTTTCAGGATAGTGTTCAGCAAAAAGCAGATCGTTAGTGGGTTACTAAGTTTTTGTCCCAAGGCAGTACTAGTGTTAATTGCATTTCCTCTTTAGAAATTAGAATAAATTCTGTTTAGAAATCAGAAGAATGTATAATTCACTGCACCAGAGAAAAACCCATCAAATATCTAACACTCTGAAGTGTCAGATCTGGTTTTGGCTAATTCTTCCCCATATACAATCCATTTAATTCATTTTGAAAGAAAGAAGACTAAAACTTTCTATTACAGAGTAAAAGTATACATAAAACAGCCCAATTCAAAGATTGTAAGGAAGCTCAAAGTGAGGAGAATTGAACCTTAGAAAGTCAAAAAATAAATCAGCATCACGGCCATTAAATTGCTAGGAATGTTTATCTTCTGTCAGGTATTTTTAAAATGATATATATAATATAATTTTTTAGCTAGCAGTCTTTCATAAAAGTAGGTAAGAACTAACAATTTCAGTTCCATGAACCCTATGATGAATGGAAATTCAAATCTTCGTCTTAGCTGTATGCTTGGCCTCTTTTTATGTCAAAGTAAACCAAATGTAAAATTTAAGTTTTCTGATTAGAAATGGGATTTTTTTTTCTATTGTACCAGAGAAAAATCTAGCACATTAAGGATTTGGGAAAGATATAAAGTTTACTACCTTCTGGAGAATTTCAGTGACACAATATTAATTACAGAAGTACTTTCCATCAAGTCAGCAGTAAAACTTGTTGGCTGAACATAAAATTGGTCCAATACAAAAAAAAAAAAAAGAAAAGAAAAGAAAAGAAAAAAAGAAAATTTCCTCTGTAATCATGATGCTGAGGGACTATTGTGCAAAGTCCATGGATATTCAGATTAAAAAAAAAAAAATCAAGCAATCAAACAAAAAACTATATGGCAATGAGTAATTTTTAGGGAATATGTTTATATTTGATAGTCATTAATTTCATCATTCTTTCTTTCTTTCTTTTTTTGTTTTTTGAAGAGAAATTCTCTAAAGCAGAGACAACAATAGAATACAACATAAGGAGTAAAGCACCTATTGCAATGATTATCGAAGCCTAAGTCTGAGAAGCATCTAAAGATTAATATATAAGATAACAATTTTCTCTTTCTTTTTCTTTTTTTTTTTTTTTCTCAGAGACAGACTGCTGGTAATCAATGAAGTATAGATAAAGTATGATGAATTTCCTGAGTGGAAAGAATAATAAAATGCAGTCAGTCTAAATGCCTGGTATATTTGCTGGGATTTATATTCCTCTAGTTTATATACTTGTAGTTGATACATTTCATCCTAATTTCAAAGTCAGATGAATTGCCTCCAAGTGCTTCTTTCTCTACAGTTTTCTTCAGCTCTCCAAAAAGAGAGTCTAGAGGAGCTCAGATTTCTACACTGTTGATGTCTAAAATTAGATGAGATATATCACACATCTCAGGTGTCTGAAAAGATCTTACCATTTGTAGAGATGTCTGGATGACAGAATACTATATATTACAGGATCCTATTAAAAAGCGTGTTCAAGTCCTCAACTGTTAAAGTAATTTCCTTTCCTAATCCTCTCAGACAACATCATTACTATGTAGTTGTCAATATCGAGCTGGAGAACTCACTGGCAGACTTTTCATAGCATGAGCCTGAACTTCCATGGGGAGTTCAGAAAGTCCATTAATCTTTGGAAGCTGTTTCAGGGAAGAACTTACTCTCAAGTGCACTTTTGGTGGTTTTCAGGGCTGAGACAAGCAAAATTGTCAGTCAGTTCAGGAAATCTGATGAACAAGGATTCTGTGAATTCCCTTCCTGTTCATGCTGCCTAGTCTTACAACAGCAGTCTTTGAGATCACTCTTCAAGATGACCGCATCTAGCCAAGAGAGCCAGAAGGCACAGGTATTAATGTCATAAACTCCCAGTCCTAGCAAAAAATACTATTACAGCTGGCAATGCTGTAATATTCCCTTCCTTTAGCTAATGACTATATTCCTCGTGATTCGTTCTCCCGTTCCTCAGGATGGCATGGAAGTAGCTACAAGGACTATGTTTGTATTAGTGAAGCATTAGTGTGAGGCTATATACTTGTATTTCGGTACCCCTGCAATAGTACTGTTTCAGAGCAGCCTCCTGCGATAGCTTTGGCCCAGGACAACTAATACTCTCCAAGATAATCATAAGCCTCAAGGCACAATTTTGATGGGTTTTGATACCCTGTGTTGATGGGAAAAGAGTTAAGTCAGAGATGTTAGCTGCAACATGCCACTTGCCTTTAGAAATAAGGGTCAGACCTTGGCTTTTTTACTAGTCTAGGAATTACCCAGAATACTCAGGTAGTAGAAGTAAAAACTTATTTTTAGTGAGCAGGACCGAAATTAAACTAAATTGCTAAATTCAGCTAAAATTGCACTAAAATATTTTACTGGAGAATAGAAGGATGAGCTGTGCAAAGACCAATACAGAACGATGATACAACAGGACATCATTCTATCATTCTGAATTTCCTAGGACCTTAAGGACTTTGTCTCCATGAAGAATTGAGCCAGATGCCCTTTCTCAACACACTTGCAATTGCACGATTTTGTAGGAATTCATCATGAATTCATCATCTTCATGCTTTATAATGTCTCTGTGAGTGACCAGCTAAAGACTTCTGTAGTGAAAGATGAGATTGCGCTTATAAGGACAAGGGGAAAACAAAGTTAAGTTAGATGGAGATATCTCTTTAACCTAGATAAAAATTTGGCTCAAAGATATCAAAAAAATCAGCTTCATCAGAGTTTTTCACCACAATATACTATCAAAGCTTTACTATTCCTTTAGCTACTTCTAGAATATCAACTATCAACTTGTAATGAATTTTAAGTGGTCAAAATACGGCATCAAAAGAAAAGGTAAGTATTCTGAAAGATTCCCAAGTGATCCCTCACTTTGTTCAATAAAATGTTAGATAATTATCTTTTTGATAATTAGCTTCTTGAACATTAAAGACAATTTAGGTTCTGGCATTACAAATGAAACACAAAGCCTAAACCATGATCACTTCTGTACAGTTCAGTTACGTTTTCCATTTCCATTCTTTAAAATATTTCAGTCAAGAAGAGATGGTTCTTATGATTTGAGGTGGAAAAATAACCCAGTGATTTTGGCAAATTATTCAGAAATTACTAACAATGGAAAATAAAGTCCTATTGTACATGATGCTGCAATATATTTTCAACAAGAATGCCTAAGTATGCCTAGTCTCCAAACATATATCCAGATGGCTTTACAAAGCATTACAGGAACAAAAAAAGTAAAGTGATTCTGAAAACAGGTAATCAAAAAGTATATTTTAATTTATGTAATAATTCTGCTTCAGATGATGCTTGTTTGTTTTCCATTTACTTACAGTTCCCCAATTCATGAAACCGACGGTGGTTCACAAAGTAATACTTTTAGTACTGTATGAAAAACCGTTTAAATCACGATTTAGAATGTGCAGGGAGTTAATAGATAGCAATTTAACAAATTATTGTTGTGCTTCAAGTAATATCAGGCATCATATTCTGCCTACATTAACTTTTGTCCTGCCTACTGCTTAAATAGCTATTATGGATTGCTCTTGTCTATGTCTTATGTTATGTGTCTGCAGAATTCCATCCCCATTGCTTCCAGTCCAGATCCTTTATGTCGGTTACCATCAAGTCTGAGAGAGAAGACAAGGACATCACACAAAGATAGCGTAGCTGTTTAAAAAAAAAAAATCCAACATAATAGATTTTAAACAGAAGAACTACAAAAATCAGGATTAAGAAGTGTTCAATAAACTTGAGGGCCACATTCACTCAAACTCAGCCTGGAATAATTGTATATCTGAAGACAGTCAATATGCTGAAAGCACCTGGGGTCTAAATAGATATGTAAGCTACATGGAAAAAAAATGTTTATGATTAGGTGCAAGTAGCGAAAGAATGCAATAAGCAGCACTTCACATACAGCAGGACAGGGAAACTTAGGTATTTTAGCTGCATAGCATTGTTCTGGTGGCTCAAAGCAGCAATAAACCTCTCTTGGTGGATTCATCAGCCTGAACATACCAGGCAATCTGACCCCTTTGAGTGTGAAGCTGTTGCCCGTTACATTCTATATGCTACTTAAAACGTATCTGTGAGAAATTCAACCACCACATTTAGTGTGACTTGCACATTTCTTTGCCTGAATAGAATTCGGGTTAATCTTTATTTTGACCTACTGCAAGAAATGTATAGCAGAAACAGTGGAGCAAAGGTACCTGATGCCTTGTTTGCTTACATTAAGGCAAAGCCAACATGAGAAACAAAATAGGCTACTTACACCTCAGCTCTTTTAAGAATATAGACTAAGGTAGACAATTTATTTTTCTCATGAAGAAATTTGTCCCAATCTCATCAAGACTGGCGCTGTGGACACTCCAGAGTGACTATCAATGGAGATTAAATCAAGCTTCTTTAAATGACTACTTGGCCTTTCTTCCACTACTGTATGCTCCTTCATCTTTCACCTGCAAAAATCTAGCCTAAATCTAAATCTACTTACCTTCTCTACCTGTAACAAAAATATATATATGTTGTATATGAATATTCTGGTTTATGACTCTTTCAAAATTAAATGAATGAATTCAATGAATTTAAAAATGTAAATAGCATATGGGCATGAACACTGACTTTGCTTTGTCATGCTTCAGTATAGGTAAGCTGGAAGTATGAGATTAGAATCAAGCCTCCTGAGTCCTAGTTAATAATGCGAGCGGAAATGGTGAATTTATAACCAACAGCAGACAACGACCCTTGAATTTCATAGGACAGCACAAACAAGGGGGCGTTTGTTCTGGGACATCATTATTCACAGCTCACCCTCTCATTGCCTGAAGTGAGGATAAACTTATACTGCATGGGAAACTTGAATTCATCGGAGATGCTCCAGCAGAGCAGCCTTTCAAGAATTCTTGACTACCTCTAAATGTTTAGATTTGTACTCCTGTGTTCGGAGTAATAATTATCTAACTTCTCTGTGAAAAAGAGGACCTTTTACTAATAGGCTTCACACTGCATGCTGACATTTCAGGAACTTGCTATATTAGTTCTATCATTCAGAGCCATGAATTATTGATTCATCTACACTATTCTCCTTCAAACTACTGAACTACTCACCATTGTACTGATGCAAATAGCTAATAAATAAGCAGAATGTAAAATGACTTTATTCAGCTTTAAAAGAATATCATAAAGTTTTAGTATAGCCTGTACTATTACTAGTGCTAGCCAGGTAGTAAATTTTGTTTGTGGCTTTCAGGCTTTATCCACCAGACTGCCATCTCCAAATTAGTTTCAGCTTCATATTTCATGGAGATTATACCTTCATTTGTAAGGTAAGACTGCTGCTGTGTTTCCGGCTGTTCTTGAGTGCCTTTCCAAACTTGCATGTACTGCCCCAGGGATCAAAGATGTCCTTTTCCTTCCATTTACTTACTATAGGATGTAATTCTTTTCTAGGTTACATTTGTGTAAATAAGGAAAGATTGCAGCAATAAGTGGCGCCTTACCATGAAGAGAGATGTCTGGGGTACTGTGTATTTTCAAAGAAAGCATTCGTTGTTAAGATGAACAGCTTATATTGACAAAGTGAGGTAATGATAGACACTCCAAAGCACAGCCCCTGACATTAACTTTTAAAGGCATGTGCAGTCTGCTGTAAAGACTGGAAACATTGTACTGGGTATTTCAGATATTCCAGAAGTGCTGTACAGTATGCTGTTACATTAGCTTCAAAATACAGATAAACTGAAAACTGAAAAACTGAAACATTTTCACTGTACAGTATCCTGCTACAGTGGGGATTTTACTATTAAAAACCTCAAAGATTTTCATGAGCTGGTCCTGTTTGTTTTTGCTTACTGGGCATAACAATTTTATTTATTCTAGTTTAGTTTAGTTTAGTTTAGTTTTTTGCTGCAGGAACTATGACAGATACTGAGATACTGATGTAGTATGTGCATTACAAAGATAATCACAAGAGTAGAAGACAATGTTTGAATATTCCCTTACTGTCCATCCTCACACAGAAAGCACAGTAAAGGCAGTGATTAGTTACACTAAGACCCTTGAAGATCGTCATTATGCTACAGCACGCATTTAAGACTTCTTTTGCTGAACGAGAAAGAGTGCTTTTCAGTCACTTTAAATCTTCCATATTTTTGTTTTAAAAGTTTGACTTCTCTTTCAGACAAGCTAGAAATTTTACTAAAAATTATCTACATAACATATTTTATTTTTTCACATTAAATTCCCCTCCCCCCTCCCCCCCAAAAAAACCCACTAAGATTTATGGAAAATCAGGTTTTATGGAAAAATTACAAATCCAAAAAATATCACTTGCCTTTTTTAAGACATGAAAGGAACATTACTTTACAGGTAAAGTATCTTAAAACGTATCCAAAAGCATCCCCAAAAGTGGCTCTTCTGTCTCCTGGAAATATTAAGGTTCTTAAACTAAAGCCACCTAACTGAATTTCTTAAAACCAATGATTACAGATGTACCTGCTCAATAATTTGGATACTTACACCATGGAAACAGCCATACAACTTTCAAAACTCCTTTACTCGAGCTTCGGGGAAAGCAGAATTCAGGTCAGAGGGGCTCAGCACTACGGGTTTGGAGGTCCATGCACGGAGAACCAGAGCACGCTGAGGGCTGAGACGCCTGAGCACAGGCAGACTCAGCGTGAATCTCCCCGCCTGTGTTGAGCTGGCGTTTGCCCCTTCTGAAGCGACATTGCTGAGGGAGCGCTAATTTACCCCAAGGTGGGTTTTGCAGCTTGGCCTGCAGTCTTTGCTGCCTTACTGGGTGGCTACCTAACCTGAGTTTCTCACTTAAAAGCAAGCTCAGCTCAGGTGTATACTGCAGCCATTTCTGTGACTGCAATGCAGAAATACCCGCATTTTTACCCACTGCACTAAGCTTTTATGCTTTGCTCAAAACTGGAAGAAAAAAAAAAATTACCTCATCCATAGTTGTTAGATGCCCTAATTACTTACTTCAGATGACATGATTCTTCCAGAAAAATTTTAGGAAAGCTTTAAAAGCTCATATCAGCTTAGAGCTGAAAGCCATGTGTATAGATTATAATTCATTTACACTTTGAAAAAATACGTAATTTCTCAATAGGATCCACAAATCATTTCAATACAGTCTGGTCTCACTTAAACCTCATAAGAAAAGCAATCTAAAATCTTTCAAGTAGGAAATTATGGATTTGTTCGTTGGCATACTTCCAACCCCTAAGTCCTCTTGTTTAAGTCTTGATCTTTATCCAGTTTCTTTAAAGAGCACTCCAAATACTCCACCTGTTCCAAGTCTGAGGACCCAATGTAGTTTTAGTGTTTTATCTGTCTTGTATTTTTTTATGTTACAGCTCTTATTCATTTAGATTGTAAGCTTGTCAAGAATGGTTCTGATTTTTTTGGTACACTTTAAAAGTCAGCCAGCAGTAGGTGTCCATGTATATATAGAGATTTAAATTCCTAATTATATAGAGAGAACAAATATATGAAGAATATTTGTTGAATGCTACTTTTACCCAACAAGTTGATAGGATTCCTTTCCATTAAGCATTATGCTAGAATTTAATTATGTGATTATATGTTTTTTCTTTTTTCTTTTTTTTTGCATCTAAGATGCTTTGTGCTGAACTTCCTCAGGTTTGAATACTGCAATTTTCAACCTTGATGTAGTCTCAAGCTAGTATACTAACAGCGACTTGTATGATACAGCAGATTGAGCCAATATTACATGTCATTGTTTTCTCACCTAGGTTCTTTTTGGACAATATTAATTTTGATTTAAAAGTTAAGCAAGGCATCTTATTAGTTTTAACCCCCTAGTATATTTTAATGCCTGTCTTTTCATACGATTGTCAACATGGCTGTCCTATGTTATAACATTTCTTTTTATTCTCTACCTTTTGTTGTTTTTTTTAATGGAGGTCACTTTACTTTTCATTAAGTGAAACAGAGATAGGTGTAATTTAAACCAAAATTAAGCCTTGTAATCAAGGATTTGTACCAGCTGGACTAACATACTTAAAAAATATATATTAGAATAATAAAGACAAAATATAGTTTCTGCGTCTGGCTCTCCATCACCGCTCTGGCAAATGCCCTGTCTTAATGGGTTTTATCCTTCTATGTCAGCATCTATATAATCACCTATGACAATGAGTACCAGTAAATCTGGGCCGCATTAGAGAATTTATATGTAAATAGTACTGAATGCATTGAGCTAAAACAATTTCCAGTTAACTCTTCAGTAAGGGAGAATTTCAGAGTTTTGTGATTTGCTCTGTTGGCATTAAAGTATCTGTATTTGCATTTCAACAGCTTTCATCTGCATATCACAGTGGTGCATGTTGAAAAATGGAGTAGAAAATATTTGGCTATATATATCCTGTGTGTTAATGCCCTGTAAATACTCAGAAATACTCACAAAAAGGGTACATGAGAAAGGAGGGTGTGTATCATGTAAATTAATTGAGCAATGTACATATGTTGTATAGAAAATATACAGCACGATAAAAGTGATGCAAAGTTTTTCTCAGAGATTCAGGTACCATTATGTGGTATTTATTCTACGTCTGGGATACAAAGAGTACTTCTGAAGATCTACTAGTATAATACGGGGATTCTTCTGCTTTTTTTAATGTTTTTAGTGATGAAGGAAAAAAAAGGTAAATGAGTTCTGCATTTTGGGGGGAAAAAAACTGACTATGTAGTATGGAGTACCATGAGCCTCATCATTAAGTATTTTCCTTTCTTTTTTAGTTCTCATCATTTGCCTGCATTTCACAAGCCACTCTGAACTTGATCCTGTAAAGAATGCAATTGCAGGCTCTGCTTAAATGTGCAGACTTACGCATACATGGCCTTTAAGAGCTAATGCAGACTTGCCCAGTCAGTGCATACATAGTCCCTTTGTGCAGGCAAAGAGAGAGCAAAGAACCATGCCAGGAGCACCTCAACAGCGATAGAAGTCCTGCAAGGTGGTCTGCCAGCAGGGCCGTCCTCAACCCAGGCAGCATGAGAAACCACCTCTCGTGGAGTTCACTGCTCTGCCGGATCAGGCTTTAGTCAAAAACAGCAGCAGCTTCACCCTACCTTGGTAACTCTTCCTGGTTTTGCTAAGGGCATCTTTGTTTTTGTATAAAAATGTATACCTAGGAGGTTATTCTGATACTTCCCCGAATTGGTCAGAAAGGGGATACAGGACATTTTGAAAGTTAAATCTGTAATACTTCTCATTTTAAGTGTTTCAGTTTCGTTTCTTTCTTTTCTTTTTCTTTTTTTCTTTTTCTTTTTCTTTTTCTTTTTCTTTTTCTTTTTCTTTTTCTTTTTCTTTTTCTTTTTCTTTTTTCTTTTCCTCTCCCTTCTTTGATAAAGAAGTCGGCATGACTATAATAACTGACTTAAAATTATGTTTATTTGCCATATGAATAATCTGAATTTATTTGAAATGTTACATTAGAGCCAACTATCTCTGACCTGTCTCACAGTGACCTATCTGACCTATCTCACAATACGTTTTGGTACAACCACAATATACTGCAAAGAGAGAGAACGCTCATAATATCATGTAAAATACTGTAGCTGCTGCTAGAGTTCAAAAGTTTTCAAAGAATAGAAATTATGGTTCAAGAACAGTATTGAATTTGAGTGAATGAGAATTCAAGACAAACTACTCATTTTGACATTGAAAGAAAATGTAGAGACCAAACAAAAGGTGGAAGAGGTTAAAATAAGCCCATGATTACCAAAGTACGCAATAAACTTAAAACACAAGGAATTTTTTTTTTTAAATGATTGAAAAGCATTAATCCAAAGCAGAAAAGTGGAATTGCATCAAACTTTTTAAAAACTACCAGCCTAAGGCAAATATGCATTAGTATGATGGTTTTGCATAACTTTGGGATTAACTAAGAGATTGCATTTCTTAGACTTCTGGAATCTGGTTCAATTTGGTAAACAATGTATTCTGAATAACTCTGATGGAATATGCACTTTAATTAATCCCTGAATTTGTTATCTTAATATTCAGCAGGAAAAGAACTATTTCATATGAATCAAGTTGTTTATAGCAGGTCTTCAAATAGATATTTCAAATCTGCATACAGGTCCTGAAGAAAAATAGTTACTGGCAGAGATAAACTAATTCTTTTCACCAATAAGTGAAAAATCTAGCAATATTCCCTCTATTAAGTAATGGGAATGCTATTTATGCTTACAGGCAACATTTAATTATGTTTACTGGAAATGTTGAGCAGTACAGTTGAAAGCATAAAATTGCCATATTTTCAATGTAAGTGTAAGGTTGTGGAGGTTTTGTTTGTTTGTTTGCTTGTTTTAATTCAGTTGCTTATCTGTGACTGAAAACACATTTCATGTATATTTTAGACCACTATTTCTGAAAGCTGGATGCAGAAAGCTTTTTTAGAACTATCTGCAGCGCAGCTCATCCTAGGTAATATTTGAGGTTTTTATGTGGTTTGGTTAATTTTTCTTTGCAAACAGTGAGGTCAAAATGATTTCTTAAAAATCGTCAGGTAGCATGACGTATGCTTCCAAGGAAAATGACCCCAGTCCAATAGCCCTTTCTTGTTTAAACATACCAAGAGAGTTGACCCAGTGTCGTCTCACTGAATTCGATGGGCTCACAATCAGAGCAGAAGCCAACACCTCCTATCACAATTAGCAAAGAAAGCACATAAGTAAACTGAGGACTATTTTGAACCCCTATAATTCCTTGCAGTAGAAAAGATGCTTTTCAGAGTGATGCAACATCAGTGCACAGTTGGCGCCAAGATTTGAGTTCTGCTTTTGTTAACATCAGCAATGATGAAGAAGAATATAAAAGTAATGGAGTCCTTTTGGGAACTGAAGGTTTAATTAAAAAAATTGGCACTTTGCTCTCTTGTTAAAGCAGATATGATAGCGGCAAAAAGATCCTGAATTTGAATCAAAATGTTTTTCATGTTACCTGCTTTTGGGTTTTCTTTCCCCACCCCCCCACCAGCAACCTGTTAGTAAAAGCCATGTTGGAAAGAGCGTTTAATAATAATTTCTAAAATAACAAACATCAAACTCAGGGCTGAAGGTTAATCCTCTGTGTATTAATTTGGCTTTATCACAAAGCAGACAGAGTGTCTGTATTCATCTCACTGCACTTAACATATTACTAAAAATTAAGGTCTATATAGGCCAAAATAGACACATTTCAAAACAATAACGCTTAGCTGATGTAAAAGTAAATTCAGCGTTTACTGGGACTGTTTCAGTATACAACACAATAATATGCTCTTAGTACTTTCTGGTAATGAAGTGAATCATTTGAATCATTTGATGAGTACCAGGCTCTACAGCCTGGGTGTTTATTTATACATAACATATATTCTGCATATTTCAGCAGGCATGCAGAAAGTTCAGTTTCATGCCAAAGTAGCCTCTAATACTGATTCTTTTAAAATTTTCAGTCCAATCTCCAGTTAAAACATAACTCTTTATACAGCATATTAAATTTCAAAAAGCTATGTACTTAATTAACCATAAAAATGTTCTCGGATTTAATTAAGATCATTCCACAGCTTTAAAAAGACTACTGATAAAAAAAAAGAATGAGCCACACTCACTGAAACAAAAACAAATTCATTTTCAGCCATGAATTTAGCAACGCAGAACGTAGTCCTTGTTTAAACGTGTTCAGCATGTTGCTCACTGCAAAAGTGAGGATTTACATAGCCATAAGCTACAATGCTTTTATTACACAGTGTTAGTATGCACATGGTGATCAAAGTCATATTATTTCTCTTAAATGCACTGAAAACATTGCCTAAGATCACCTTACAGTGAAACAATGAATGAATAGCCAGCGTTTACTATTTATATGGAAAACTATTATGTGAGCGGACTCATTTTGTCATTATCTCTTATTAAGCATTCACAGGCTGGTGAGGCTTTTCATTAACATGTTCACAATAATACTGATACAGAAAGATAAATAATTATAAGAGGGGTTATCCTGATAAGATGATCATTTACCTGTATTAATGTGGTCGCTTGGAAGACAGTCAAATGGTAGACCTGTCACAGCTACTCCTTGGCAGATAGTGCTGCCATTAGCAATCCAGTTCGGCAGAAAGGCAGTATCAGCTTAACCGGGTAAAATTCAGTGTCTATGATACAATTATTACGCTACTGATTACTTCAGACTTTGGTGAATTAATCCTTGGGGTATTAATTTACTGCTTCGACTGTACAGAACAGATTCGAGTGGTTTGCCCCTTGGAGGGCTGTCACTGTAACTACTCCATATGGTACTGCCAGCAAGGTTTTCCTGCGCACCCTTCCTAGAGAACTGAAGTTAGGATATTTCTGAGTCAGTCAACACGAAATAACTTCACACTGCATTGGAGCACTGTGGAATTCAGAAATTCAGTTTTAGAAAGAATTTAATGATTTTGAAATATTACTATATTTCAAAAGGGAACAACCTCCAAATTTTCACAAATTCTTTATGGAATAAAATTCTGAAACATTATTCTGATCAAGTGGAATGCTATTTATGTAGAAATATTGATATAGATGCCATCAGATATATCAACATATATTATAAACAGAAAGAAAATTTAAAACATTTCTTCAAAAATATTAAACTGGGACATCTCAACAATTCTGAATGCTCCAATATTATTTTTGCAAACTAAAATCCGGAAAAAAAAAGTCTCATTTCGATAATTAAAGTGTTCTGATTCCCCCATGGTATTATATGCTCGTGTCAAAGTTGTTCTTAACAATTGACATCTGCCAGAATACAGTTGATACTTTCTTGCATCTAGTGGCAATTTTAAAAGTAAAAAATACCATTAAGATTAAAGAGAATTAACATTAGAAATTCAGTCTCTTAATATGGAAACTACTAGGCAAGGATGATGCCTACTGACTGCATAGCTGACCTTGAATTTGAGACATTTATTCTACTTCCTTCTCCTCATTACATGTTTTATGACAATGTTGTATTTCCTTGTGTAGAACAGGAAAGTGAAGAACAAAGAAGAAGCACTTTCAAGAGGCGTTTGTCAAGATCTTTCCTGAAAGAGTCCTAAATGAGCTAATTAAGCATGGGTGATAGGGCACTACTGTCATGGTTTAAAGGATGTCTAGAAGCAAGAAATCAAACTCTGGGATTGAACAACCAGTTTTCCCCATGATAAAGGTCAACAGTAGGTATCTTTAAGTCCTAGTAAGTGTATATTAGCTAATTTATTGTATATATTTTGATATCTTATAGGAGAGCAAAGAAGCAAAATTTTGAAATGAGACACCGTTACTCAGATTTTGGGAGGACTGCTAAAGTTTGGATGTCTGCACAAAAACAGAAAATAGGCAATTAAATGGCAAATTAAATATAAACCTGAAGGAATTGACCTGAGCATCATTTTAGAAAAGTCAGTTAAGATCACTTTCCAAATTATAGATAAATTAAATAAGTAAGTAAGATGTTAGGAGAATAAGCAAGAAAATGAGCAATACAGAGTATATGTTAATTTCTTTATATAAATCAATGCTGCAGACTCATTTGGTTATGTTACATGAAGCACCCATAAATCCTCCTTATTACAGAAGAAAGAGAGACATACAGAAAAGAACATTGAGGCTGATGGAAGGCATGGAGTTCTTTCACAGGAAGAAAGATCAACTTGATAAGAACTGTGATAATATACTCACATCATAAAATTAAAAAAAAAATCAAGGTATAAAAATACAATTATTATCAACTTAATTTTTCAACTGTGCTTATTACTGTTACTACCATTGAATGCATTTTGGGAAAGCCACTTTATGGATTATACATATATAAGCATAGACAGAATCCCACTGCTTCTTTTCTGGTTGTCTGGAAAGATTTTTGCTGAATTCTTTTCAGGCTGCAAACTAACACCTTCGGGTTTACCCACTGCTGACAAGCTTTTGATAACACTGTTCATTTTTTCTTTGTGGCTCATCTGAGCTATTCCTTCCTCTGACATTCAGAACATTGTTGTGTTGATGAATGCAAGCAGCCCCTTTGATCTGTGGGCATTTTTTAAAGCAGTCAATGAAACATTGCATAGCAGCAAATTAATAAGTGTTAACTAGTAATTTCTTTCTTGGATTTTTCTTCTTTAAAAGCAAAACAGCCCTCTTCTGAAATAGCCTCTCCTGGTTTTTGTTTTTAATTACAATTTACAGATATGCCTTAACATTGTCATGGTGCATTTCAAACTGCATTGGATCATGATTAAAAAAAAGTCATGAACTACCTGCAGAGCAATTTGTTCTTGCCATTGTTTGCAGTGTTTCAGAGTGACATTTATTTAACCAAACATAGTTGTCTACTATGTCTGCATCTAAGCTAGTCATTTTAGTGTCCCTTTGTAGTCAAGGGAGAGAAAAAGGTACTTGTTGGATGGGAATTTTATCATCTTAAAGAAGGCATCCAAATTCCACCAATGAATCCAGCTATAAAGGCATCTGTTTCTCTCCTTTAACTATAAAGGGACTCTGAATAACAATGTCTGTTTGGCACAGATATTATGTATGCATTGCACATGTCTAAGATTAGTGAGATAAGACACTGGATTCTGCTTTCCTTTCACTTCTGGGCTTTTCCATTTGTGTATTGTTTCAATAAATCACCTGCATCTTGCAAAAGATTCCAAAGCCTTTGTATTCCTCTCTGTATTTCATATTACTGTACTTCAAATTATTACAGTACTTCAAGTACTGATTTAGGAAGTTGGTAAAAGCAACTCCGGACTCAAAGAATCAAAAAAAAAATATTCTGAATATTCACTGAACAAAATGAACACGGAATCCAGATTATGATCTCTCACATGACAGAAGCAATACACAGCTGCCTGGTCAGCCATAAATCTTAAAGGACTCTGAGGTGGAGCTTTAATTAAAAAAAAAGAAATAAATAACAAATAAAAATAAAAATATCATGCCTGAGTGACATTTGTGCATTTTCTATTCAAGTCTTCTGAAGGAATAAGAAGAACCTTCTCACTGCCTTCAAGCTATGATTAGAATCAGAATTTATGATGTTTGGGGCATGGTGCACATTAAATAAAATGTGAAGCAGAATTTAAAAGCAACAGGAAAAAAAGAGTATGTGAGTATTTCACAGAACTACACCCATCAGATGGGTTAAATACACTACTGTATATCAGGCAGTCATCCACCCAGACGGAAATTCAATGAACTGTTGGATCAATAATCTTCAGACTGTTAGAAAGAAATAAGTGAATATATTCTTTAGAGAAAAGAAGGCTGAACATTCCTCAAATATCCTGATATAGTACATTGCAAATGGAAACAGGCTGCATATTCTGAAACAAAGTAAGTCCACAGTCAAATACTGTTGTGCCAGATGCACAAGCTGTTTATGACACTGATGATGTGTCTGCAGAGCATGCCACAGGCTATTTGCTTTGCTTAAGAGGACTGAAGAGAGGGATACATCTGAGAAAGGAAGTGCCTTCATTATTGTAGTTTAGAAACTTTACCTCATTTCCCTCTTTACTCAGGTTCTAATTTTCTCTTTTTTCCATGCACAAATGGATGCTTCAACAGATGTTGATACATTTTTTACGATGGTCTTGTCAGGAAACTTTTTTTTTTTTTTACTAAAATAAAAATATAGAAGGAGAAAAGTATCTCGTGGGTATTTGTATATGCCTATTTGTACATTTTTCTCTATGTGACTTTGTATATATAGACATGTGTGTGTGTTCTTTAGGTTAAGTGCATTCAATAATACTCTAATATCTGCTAAGGATTCCAAAACTTCTAGATTCTCCATTGAGAAAATAGACAAGTTCACATTTTACTATTAGTTTCACAGTCCTACAAATCTCTGGACTCACGATATGACAAAGTCCAACAGTTAGTATGTAATGTTAGTTGCAGGAATAAAAGAAATAATCAGACTGTAATGATCTGTTCCTCAACAGGAACTTGATCTCTGTTAGAGATTGTCTTAAACCTTGAAATAAAGAACTTAATAACCTTCCAAATTTGCGATAATTATGATAGTTATATTAGACACTTTTATATCTATGTAATTACTCACTTTTCTTTTGAATCATTTTCAATTTCTGGTCTGAAAGACATTCTACAGCAATGTGTTTCAGAGTCTTACATGTTAAACAAACTATAATAAAAAAGTACAAAACAATATATCCAACAACCTTCAATGACTCTGAACACCGATTTAACTGAAAATATATTCATGTTCATATTCAATGAGATAGGAGAAACAAAAGCTCCCATCTTTCAGTTTCAGACTGTTGCACGTTACCATCATGTCCACTCTTACTTGTTCCATTTTTTAAGCCCAACTGTTTTTGTAAGAAACAATCCTCTCTTTCTCATTCTCATCACTATTTCCTCCACGATTCTTTATCTCACTCCTTATTCATCTTGATTTTGATGATTTTGTGACTAGGTATTTTCCAAGAGTAGAGTCCAACTTACTTTAAACTCAGTTCTAGCAAATTTAAAATTAAAGTGTCTCCCTCCAGAAGCAAGGCAAACAAGATAAACTTCCTTTTAGGGATCCCATGTGCTGATGGCCGACATGGAACAGACAGGACTGACTGATAAAAGAGCAGAATTGATTAAAATCCTAAAAGCTAGTTTCCACTCAGAGCATGCTGCCTCTTCCCCTTTAAGGTTCTTTATTCTCATATATTTGCAATTGTGAAATATTCCACAGTGATAGTCACTTGAATCAGTGACATTCAATAACACACCATTTGAGTGACATATGACTGAATGCATGGAACTGCATTAAGAAAAAAAACAAAACCAAATGATACTTCTCTTGGCAATATCATTTTTATAACCATTTATTGAGCTGACTCCAGTAACAATAAATACACTTTCACATTAGGAGATGATGTATATCTTCCAGTGTGAACAAAGTATTCTTATGTTTATCAAGCTAAAAATGTTTTCAATCCATGGAAGAAATGAATATAAAGCTGATCCACTGAGAATGGGAATACTTTATCTTCACTACAACACACTAACAACCTTAGGCTGATCCATGTAGGACAATGCTTCTGTAATAAACGAGTCCTCTCCTGCTGCACCCTTTCATGTTCACTGCATTGATACCACTTGGCTCTTTTAATATGGCACCATCAGAAATGTACTACATTAGAAATTCTGGATATTGCTTAAAAAAAATTACCTGGCCAGAATTGAAGAACGGTGCCTATTTTGGAAGGGATTTTCAGAACAATCTGAGCAGCATTCATGTCCTGGTACAGATTATTTTTCACACTGGGGAAGACTGTTCTTTAACTGCTAAATGGAGGTCTAAGCGTGCTTGTCATCAGAAAGCCAGGTACAGGTTGTTCAAATGTGCATGAGCTTACTACTATGAGTGGATTAAAAATAGCAAGGATGGAAAATGGAAAATAAGGAGATTAGAAAGACTAAGAAAAGCATCTACAAGAATTTTACCATAATTTGCCTATATGCAAAACTTCAAACACTTCTGAAGATCCAAAATGGTTTATTCAATGTCTTTTAAATTGAAAGAGTAATAATCATTTAATTACAGAATTCAAGCTTGAGGGCACTAGAATCACAGACATATATGTATAATGCACAAAGTGTAATGAAAATATTGAACCTCTGGGAAAAAAGAAATGCACTTTCATACTGTGATTTAAAACAAATTGTTTGTGACAAATATTTAGAAATAGTTATGTGTGTGGAGACAAAAACAATGGAATATTATTTGCCATGGCCCTTAGTTAATAAGCAAAGACAATGCATATCAAATGCTTTTTTCCTGTTTAATCTTCAATATAGCACAGCCATTCTAGAAAAATTTACTAGAAGGCATGCATAGTGCATGCAGTTACATCTATGGATGACTGTGAAGTGTGTATACACATGGCTTGTGTTATAACATACTGGTTTTGTCACTTCTCCTAAGATCACTTTACACAGATTGCTTGTTTCTAATTACATATCACTTTTAGAGGTCACTTTTGCCAACAGCTCATCATCCATCTCAGTTACTGCCAGATCACAATTCTTTACCCCATTCAAATAAATAAGAAGTAGATAGAGCTGTAGGTCTTCACTTTCCATATTCTGAATACAGTAAGGGACCTAACATGCCCTAACTGGTCAGAATGCTCTTCTAGAAAACAAGCAAGTAGACCTTAAATCCTCCAAAGAAGAAGCATGAACTAAATTCTTCCATGGTTATGGTTTGGTGTCCTTCCAAATGCCTTCTAGGCATTTAACAATACAGGGCCCTGACCTGGCCATGGCCTCTAGATACTGCTGCAGTATAAATATCAACTATCAGTCATAGCTCCAAACTTAGTACCAAAATGGTACACAATTATAGTGATATAGGGATTTTCAAAAGTAACAATAATTCAGCCTCAACTTGTGGAAACCTATCACCCTATTTTTGTACTTATACCTCTTCCCAGAATGGAATAGGAGAGTTGCCTCCACTCTGTTCTGTTGGTTTTATGTCAGTAACAAAATAAGTAACACAGTAAGAACACCAACCCCATTTTTGTTGCTCTTAGTTTGCTCAGAAGGGCTTACTTCAGTAGCAATCTGGTCTGCAAAACAGCATAGACTTTTTAGTGTTGAAATCTTCAGCAGTATGATTTGCAACAGCTGTTGGTTATCACAGAATCACAGCCCTCTGAGCCCTGCCATCCAGCCAGTTCTCAACCCACCTCACTGTCCACTCATCCAACCCACACTTTCTGAGTTTACCTATGAGGATGTGATGGGAGACAGCGTCCAAAGCCTTGCTGAAGTCCAGGGAGACAACATCCACTGCTCTCCCCTCATCTATCCAGCCAGTTGTCCCATCAGAGAAGGCTATCAGGTTAGTCAAGCATGATTCCCCTTTGGTGAATCCATGCGGACTACTCCTGGTCACCTTCTTATCCTTCACATGCTTACAGACGGCCTCCAGGATGAGCTGTTCCATCACCTTTGCAGGGATGGAGGGGAGGCTGACAGGCCTGTAGTTTCCTGGCTCCTCCTTCTTGCCCTTTTGGAAGACTGGCGTGACATTGGCTTTCTTCCAGGCCTCAGGCACCTCTCCTGATCTCCAGGACCTTTCCAAGATGATGGAGAGTGGCCTAGCGATAACATCCGCCAGCTCCCTCAGCACTCGTGGGTGCATCCCGTCAGGGCCCATGGATTTATGGATGTCCAGTTTGGACAAAAGATCTCTAACCTGATCCTCCTCCACCAAGGGAGAGTCTTCCTGGTCTGGAATTCCTGAGGGCTGGCCTTAGCAGTGAAGACTGAAGCAAAGGCAGCATTCAATAACTCTGCCTTCTCCATATCCTTTGTCACCAGGGCACCTGCCCCATTCAGCAGCGGGCCCACGTTTTCCCTAGTCTTCCTTTTGCTCTTGATGTATTTGAAGGAGCCCTTCTTGTTGTCCTTGACATCCCTTGCCAGATTTAATTCCAACTGGGCCTTAGCCTTCCCTGCCGCATCCCTGCATATTCTGATACTGTCCCTGTATTCCTCCCAAGTGGCCTGTCCCCTTTTCCACATTCTGTAGGCTTCCTTCTTCTGCTGGAGTTTTGCCAGGACTTCCTTGCTCCTCCATGCAGGTCTCCTGCCCACTTTGCTCGACTTCTTCCTCAGAGGGATGCACCGATCTTGAGCCTGGAGGAGGTGATGCTTGAATATTAACCAGCTTTCTTGGACCCCTCTTCCTTCTAGGGCCCTACCCCATGGGATTCCCCTAAGTAGGTCCCTGAAGAGGCCAAAGTTTGCTCTCCTGAAGTCCAGTGTTGCAATCCTACTCATTGCCCTTACTTACAGTGACTAGAAGAATTTAGTAAGTGAAGCCTATTTCAGTACCCAATCTGCAATCAGTTAAGGCATGTCTATATAAGGGCAATATAGCTGTGCTGGTATACATTGCTGGCAATGTGCCAGCTCCAAAACAGAAACTCTGTGACTATGTTAGTGATGCACTAAGTCAAATAATATATCATTACTCTCCTCAGGAATTAACAATTTAAGCTTCCTTGCATCATCACACAGCATTTTGTTAGCTTGGAACACAGGCAGATTATATCTACATTTCTCAAATGACTCTATCAATCATTAGCAATTGCCTAAGTCTACAGAAAACACTGCAGCAGCTTGAGGGGTAAACTGGGTGATCTCGACCAGAGCCAAAGTATATCAAAAGAGAGATAACAATTTTGCAGTATGTCTTCTTCTTTATGGCCGAGTCTGGTTTTTAGCTCCCTCAGACAATCTTTTACTTCCTAATCCACATGTTTCCGTCATCTATGCTATAAACCAACTGAAGGCATCAGTTTCCAATTTTTCCAGTAGGGCTTTTTTTCAAAGGACAAAGAACTGATACCAAATTAATTTCCTCTCTTCCCTTGTCTTTCTTGCACAACCTATGTGAGAGAAGAGGTGCTTTGTTCATTAGAGTTTATCAGAACATTTCAGTAGACTGAAAACAAGTTCCTCTTTCGGTTATTTGATAGTCCTTCTACGTGGCCAGTAACGTGGAGACAGCTTTTACCTCTAACAACTTAAATGAGGTCAAAAGGAGCAAACTGGCTGTTGCAAAATTGAAAAATTGCTTGAGAACAGAAAGGAAAGAGTTCTTTCTTGAATTCCCAGTTACATCAATGCCCTGCAGGAATGAATTTGAGTGGTTGTGTTGCCTATGTTTTTTGAGACTCTCCCTTTGCGACATGACTTCTCTTGACACTATTGCAATGCACACATGCATTAATGTACTGTGAGCATGCTTTACTTTTTACCTTCCAAAAACATTTGGGTTCTGCAATAGCAAAATCTCTAAAAGCTTTCAAGAACAGTTTTTCTCTGAAAAATAACTCCAGCAAAAAGCATCCCAATATTCCACCATTGTCCCTTGGTGATATACCCATCAGCTGTACTCCATTTACAACAAAAATAACCTCTCTCTCAAAAAAACATTTCCTGAATATCGCTTAATATCAAGCAGGATTTGTACATACCTAATTCTCTCTACTCATTAACCACTTTATTGTTGTTTTTTTTCGGACTGTGCTGTCAGTCAGTGTTGCTGTGTCTTCTGACCGCAGCCAGGAATCTAGATTTTGCAATACTGGATCAGACCTGAGAATCATCAATCTCAGTATCTTTTCTTCAGTAGCAATCAGTAACAGATACTCTCGGAGCTGAAAAAAAATTCCTGACTTCAGTATGGGATGATCTGGCATTGTCTCCCATGCTGAACTGTAATAATTAGAAATCAACTGAAATCTAAAAGTATGAGGTTATAAATTCTTCATGAAATGTATATATTGCGTTTTGAAAATAGTAGATATTCTTTTTATTCAATATCAGTCCCTTCCTGAGACTTGTTAAAATTCTTGGCCTTCAAAGGCCTTTTTTTGAAGAATTATTATCCATAGTTTACTGAGAAACCCTATTAGCTGTCAGACCTAGGCACCATTTTCTTTAAAAAAATATTGAATACAATAATGAAAGTACACTAAAAGCACTTGTAGATTATACTACATAGAAGAGTTTATAAGCACTCTGTAGGACAGGATAGGATTTCAACGTGATTTTGATAAATTGAAAAAAATGGTTCAAAATCAACAAGACAAAATTCAATAAAGAAAAATGCAAAGTACTACTGTTAGAAAGGAGAAGGAACATACACAGATACAAAGTGTGGAATAACTGGATAGTAGAAATATGATACAAAAGGATGTGGGAGTTATGATGGCTCACAAGTTTAGTACGAGTAAGTGATGCCTCACAGTTTCAGAAAAGGCAACTCTCTGCCTAGTTTGTCTTTACAGAAATTACTTATATAATAAAGCAGGGAGATAATAATTCAGATTCTAGTTGATTCTGGCAAACCCCAAATCTAAGACTCTGCTAGACTGTGGGGAACCACACTTTATTAAAGATGTAAAGAAAACACAAAGAAGGGCAGAGAAAAACAAGTGGGTTAAAATAGAACTTAGAAAATGTCTAGCAGATAAGCTAAAAGAAATTGAGTTTGCTTAGTATCATAAAGGTTCAAGAACACATAAAGACAGTCTTCCAAATTATGAAACACTGTCAAACAACAGATTTTTTTTTTAGAATTTATTTACTTATTTATTTTTCCAGCAAAGAGTATTAGGATTAGATGTCAGAGAGAAAATTCTAGGGAGACTTGAGTGGTCTAATGGAATTTTGCATTAGTAGAGATTTGTAAAATATGAAAATTGGAAACATGCATTCCTTCCCTGTTTGATCAAGACAGCCTATATACATAAGCCTTTATACATAAGCCTATATACATAAGCCTATATACAAGCCTTTTTAAAGGCTTACTCTGTTGTTACTTAAGAGAGCACTGAACTCCCATTAGTGGGAAATAAACATGATAACCAAAACCAGGTACATTTTAACAAGCTAGAAATAATTGCATATATATCTGATATATCTATAGATAACTAAGCCACATAAACATCAGCTCTTTGGGGAAAAAGGTCAATTACGTAAAAAGCTGAATAATTCTATCCAAAGCCATCACTAAACTAGTATCAGCCTCTGATAATGTAAGCAGATATATAAGCAGATATAATATAAGCATATATCTTCAGATATATGAAATGTTTATAGAGTCCTGCCTTACCTGCCATTTGCTGCAAGTGACGCTATATGAGCAGGATTTCAAAGGGCATCAGGCAGACTTTATTAGTCATTACTTTTTATTATTTTGTCTTACACTAGTATAAAGAGGCCTCCTTTGGTGAATAATTATATTCCATGTTTACTAGGGGCAGGACAAGAATAAATGAGCTTAACAGAGAAGATTAAGTTATTAAGCTACATATTAGGAAAATATGTATAATTTTATTACGTTACATATTAGGAAAATATGTATAATTATACAGGTATTTAAATGCTGAAAGAAGTGACCTGAGGAAACCGCAGAATTTCCTCTTCATGTGAGCAAAGGCAAGCCCTGGCCAGCAAAGCTTTTAAGGATGGCACAAATTTGCCAATGTCCACAACTTTGTTTCCATGAATAATCTACACCTCATAGAATCATAGGACCAGAAAAAACTAGGGCTGGCAGGTAGCTGAAAAGATTGTTTAATTCACAGCAGAATAATCTATACTTGTAACCTTTCTAATATTAGCATATCTAAAAACCTTCAGCAGCAGAGATTCTGCAGCCTCCTTAGGCAATATAATCTTGTGCTTCATTATTCTAAGAGAGCATACGTACAAATCCCTGTAGAATCAGAGATGATTCAAAGCCAAATGAAGCAAAACACATACAGAGAATGGGGGAAAAATTGCTATCAGCAACTTCTGAGGTTATTTTTGGACAGAATAGGTACTTGAGAAATGTTATTGGTAACAGAAATTATTGGCATATTTTCCACAATCCTTGTCATGAATCCCACAAAAAGGAATAATCCCAGCAGCATAAAACTGCAGTATCCTACTTTACAGTCTGATCTAACTCATTGCTACACACAGGACTCATGGAGAGCTGGCAGATTGTCTGAGCTGTGAATGTGAGATTGGCCACTATCTGGTATCCTGCAAACAAGCATTCTAAAAGAAGTTTGAAAATGTAACTTTCTACAAGAATACACAATTTTTAAAGGCTTACTCTGTTGTTACTTAAGAGAGCACTGAACTCCCATTAGTGGGAAATAAAACAAAAATAATATGTTAAAAAAATATTAGCAGAAATCCATTTGTTTTTAAAATACGTAAAGTGAGCGGAATATAATTTACGTTACACAAGTGTCAAAAATAAGTGTCAGTAACATATGGAGATGGCCATTTGTGTTGGTGTTTTTTTTTTTTTTTTGTGCTGATGATAAAAAACATACATCTGTTTGAAACAGATGCACTGCAATATTACCTTTAACTGAATTCAGTAGTGTATGTCTGCAAAAGGAAGAGCCAATAAGCAAAAGTGCCCCTTTCTAGATATCATAGCATCAAGGGATTTTTTTTCCAAAATGTGAATTTTTAAAATATGTATTGTAAACCATAATGTTGAGACTGACATTGATTTTACAAGTAACTTGTTCAATACAAAGTATTAATACCATATGCACTAATGCAACAAATGTTAAGAACAGCTGTTTTCTTTAATAATGTTTTCAAAGTAAAATTATATCCTACAAAGTTGAGTGTTCATTGCACACATACATAACTGAATTTCAATAATCTCATTTTAATTGACTTTCAATTCATTGAACAAATAAAAAACTCATAACATCTAACTACTTAAGAAAAGAATCGGTCTTGCATATTCAGTGATTTCTTTCTTTCTTCCTTTACCCACAGCCAGACAGACTGAAGTGGGGAAAAGAAACAAAGCCAGGAAATATTTAAAATGTATGGTTTTCCTGTTTATTGTGAAAGTATCTCAATTTGTTTTTACTCTAGTATTCCAGTACAGTCACAAAATCATTAATTGTACTTAAGCATGATGCATATTTCAAAATTGTATTGTAATGAAAAACACCATTCCTACTGAAGTTTATTAGTCATCAATAGCACTATGGCACCAACTTATTCTTGTTAAACAGCATTAGATGATATTAAAACAAAATCAGAACTTTTCTAATCATTTATTTTTAACAATTCATAATAAAAATGCATCTTTTTCTATTCTTCGTTAGTTCTGATTCTAATTCTAAATCTAATTCTGCCATTCTGTCTGGCAGCTCAGGAAATCTCAGCATCAAAGCAACAAGAGCTATTTTAATTGTTTGAAAAAGGAAAGAGAATTATGGTTCTTTTACCTTATTTGCTTGTATCATGGTTACACACAAGTAATAGCTAAAATACTATTGCCTATTACACCCGCAAACATGGAAGAATTATAGCTACTTCCTAGAAGCTAGAAAACAAGAGCCCTAGGTTCTGAACGCAAACAGACACACGCACACACACACACACACGCACGCACAGGTGGGACTGTTAGCACCTTGATATTCACACCAGGGAAATACAGCCATCTTTTCTTAGGCTAAAAAAGACTATGTGCTGTGGAGCACAAGTGTTCCTACCGAATGGATGCGAGGCTGCCTTGCCTGCAGTTTGATCTGGAAGTGCACATACTCCTTCAGAGCTGCAGACATGTGATAGGATTTTCAGATGCTTAATCTGGCTGAGAATCTGCACCGGTCCTGCTTGTTGAACCTCCTAAGTGCACACACTGCTGTCTGAGGACAGAGATGATATAATGCCCATAAACCTCCTGGTACCGGACTGATTGACAGATGTGAATATAAAATCGGATATAATGAATACCAAACACATATACAAATAAAAAAGTAGAGGAGAGGAAGGAGAAGATGGAGAAGAAGGAGAAAGCAAGTACTTCTAGTCTTGGTCTATTTTGCAAAACTGAGTCTTTTTGAAAGGCTTTAAAATTTGGATGTTTTATTTTCAAGTATCGATAACTCAGATCTAGTTTTAAGGAGTCTTCTAGAACACAATTCAGGTATATAAGATTTGGTTCTTTGCACTTAATTTTACTCTTTCTGCTCCAAAAGGAACAATGGATAAGGATGACTTAGGACCTTTAAGAGATGACTGCCTTTAAGAACAAAAAGAATCCTTTATATACGCAGTGTGTACCAGGCCATTACATTTAATATTAATATATCTTTATGAGGTCTGAAGTAGACTATTTTTAAGATAAACAGTGTAGACAGCAACAATCCCTTAGACTCTGGGCATGTTTAGCAGAATACAGCAAATAAGAGATACGCTTTTCTTTATAACTGCTCATTCATCCTTTGCCGTATTGCTAAGCGGTAGATAAGAAGGCTTTGAGTATTTTTGAAGAAGGTGCGTACGTACAAGAAGCAGAAGACATCAATCCAATTTTTTGTCAGTTAAAAAAATAAGCAAACAATCCGAAAATCCTTTCCTGAAGATCTGAAGGATGTGTTTAACTGTATTAAAATTAAGCTTAAAGAGCACAATAATATCATTATAGGCAATCTGTTCTCTCCCCTGGAGACAAAGGATGATGAGGAAACTCAGAAGATTGTATATTGTAAGGCAAGAAGGCAAACCAGCATCCTGAAAAAAATACAACCTGAGATTCATTACTAGACTTTCTGCTTAAGCAAATAAATATCCAAAATTCTTCTTTTGAAACTCCGTGTATTTTAAATGTCACTGCTGTTCTGGGGTGCATGAAAAGACTAGCTGAAAGGAAAGCAATACAGTTGAGTTTGCTTTAGATTGCATTTTGTTTATGAGAGGAGGTATCAGTTATCATCTTTTGACATATATAAATAATTATTTAAATGAAAAGTATTCTGAAAAATGAAAGATGTTAACTAAGGACATTTTCTCAAAAAAAGAAAAAAAAAACAAGGATCTTATCAATTTATTGCTTAAATATGATCCCTTTAAAAAAAAAAAAAAGTCCTTGTTAGGACTTCAGTTGTTTGGTTGAAAGGGCCTGCTCCAGGGTGTTACAGTGGTATGAAATTTCCTGCCATGCTGATAGAATTATCAGGAGCCATGAAAGTGAGGGCTCCTTTCATGTTCTCCTGGTTACCCTATCTCACACAGGAAATTTGTCCACAGTTCAGGAAAAGTTAAGCCTATATTATCAATATTGGAAATGATAGCAATAAAAACATTTATGAATAACTAGAAATAAAGAAGAGGAAAAAAATTATTCTCTATTCTTTTTTCTTTAATTTACTATAATATGTACAAAAGCCGTTTTTCTTATCATATCCTCTGTGAGATAAGCTACAGGAACAGTACGATAGAGTCTTTTTATAGGCATAGATGCTTCTAATAGGCCATCTTCCAGGTGACAAAAGATCTGTCTTATGTTGAATTGCCCTTCTAAAAAAAAATGTTATGCAGCAGTTATCTTAGAATTACAGTGTACCATACTTCAGAAATGTATAATTCAGTTATAAAAAGTGCTAAGGTACTGAGTTGAAGTATTTATTCACGCACACTATAAACTGCCAATAATGAGAGTAAATAATTCATTGTGTTTGTGATCTTATTTTCCCCTAAATTATAAAATTTCTTGGTGATAGATTACAGACATAATAAAGATAGCTAAAATACTTTACTGCCTATTAGTAAATAGGCACCTGCTTAAAGAGAGCTTAAATGTCATCAAGGACGGACAATTTATTAATGAGCAAGATTAATGGTCAGGTACTTCATGCCACTGAAATGAGAAATCTCAACTATCAACTCTGCTTTTACACTTGGTAGTGAATTCATAACATCAAAGGATCTAAACAGAGATTTATTTGAAATACATATGAATAGATGATCTTCTGTGCAACATAATGGCTCTTTGATATATCCCAAGGGATAATTCTGAAAACAAAGACACTGTTGAATCAGTTGCAGAGTGTTTTAGTTGAAGTGATGTAAAAACAAAAGCACACAGCTGAGGCAGTCAAGGAATTGTAGACAAATTGATATTATGACCATTATTTTTTTTGGAAAGCAAATCTAAATAAAATGATAATTTATAATCACGTTTGTTAGTACAGCTTTGATCATATGATAGACACCCCTCATGTCTGAGTTGTGAACTTTTCCAGTGAAGACCAGGTCATGGTGAAGTGCTGGAAGTTGATCATCTTTGACGCCAGATTAAGCTCCTACCTGATGACAGCATGGCAGCTTATTCATCTTGCCATTGAAAAGGAGAAGAGATTTCTGGTGAAAATTCTGTTTGCAGCAGAAATCACGCATAGAAATTTTAGCTACAGGGTTAATTAGGACTGAATGGTCGCAGGGCCATGATCTCATTGCAGTGACAGAGACATGGTGGGATAGTTCACATGACTGGGATGCTGTCATGGATGGCTATGTGCTTTTTAGGAAAGACAGGCCAGGCAGGCGAGGTGGTGGAGTTGCTCTTTATGTGAGGGAGCAACTGTCATGTATGGAGCTCTGCCTCAGGATGGATGAAAGGCAAGTTGAGAGCCTATGGGTAAGGATTAAAGGGCAGGGTAACATGGGTGACACTGTTGTGGGGGTCTACTACAGGCCACCTGACCAGGAGGAAGTCATCGATGAGGCCTTCTACAGACAGCTGGAAGTAGCCTGACGCTCACAGGCCCTGGTTCTCCTGGGAGACTTCAACCACCCTGACATCTGTTGCAGGAACAACACAGCTAGGCACAAACAGTCAAAGAGGTTCCTGCAAAGCATTGATGATAATTTCTTGACCCAGGTGGTGGAGACGCCAATGAGGAGAGGTGCAATGCTAGACCTTGTACTAACGAACAAAGAAGGTCTAGTTGGAGATGTGAAGGTTGGGGGCAGCCTTGGCTGCAGTGACCATGAGATGGTGGAGTTCAGGATCCTACGAGGAGGGAGCAGGGCAATGAGTACGATTGCAACCCTGGACTTCAGGAGAGCAAACTTTGGCCTCTTCAGGGACCTACTTAGGGGAATCCCATGGGGTAGGGCCCTAGAAGGAAGAGGGGTCCAAGAAAGCTGGTTAATATTCAAGCGTCACTTCCTCCAGGCTCAAGATCAGTGCATCCCTCTGAGGAAGAAGTCCAGCAAAGTGGGCAGGAGACCTGCATGGAGGAGCAAGGAAGTCCTGGCAAAACTCCAGCAGAAGAAGGAAGTGTACAGAATGTGGAAAAGGGGACAAGCCACTTGGGAGGAATACAGGGCCGTTGTCAGAGCGTGCAGGGATGCGACAAGGAAGGCTAAGGCCCAGTTGGAATTAAATCTGGCAAGGGATGTCAAGGACAACAAGAAGGGCTCCTTCAAATACATCAAGAGCAAAAGGAAGACTAGGGAAAACGTGGGCCCGCTGCTGAATGGGGCAGGTGCCCTGGTGACAAAGGATACAGAGAAGGCAGAGTTATTGAATGCTGCCTTTGCTTCAGTCTTCACTGCTAAGGCCAGCCCTCAGGAATTCCAGACCTTGGAGGCAAGAGAGGAAGGCTGGAGAAAGGAAGAGTCTCCCTTGGTGGAAGAGGATCAGGTTAGAGATCTTTTGGGCAAACCTGACATCCACAAATCCATGGGCCCTGACGGGATGCACCCACGAGTGCTGAGGGAGCTGGCGGATGTTATCGCTAGGCCACTCTCCATCATCTTGGAAAGGTCCTGGAGATCAGGAGAGGTGCCTGAGGACTGGAAGAAAGCCCATGTCACCCGAGTCTTCCAAAAGGGCAAGAAGGAGGAGCCAGGAAACTACAGGCCTGTCAGCCTCACCTCCATCCCTGGAAAGGTGATGGAACAGCTCATCCTGAAGGTCATCACTAAGCATGTGGAGTGCAAGAAGGTGATCAGGAGTAGTCAGCATGGATTCACCAAAGGGAAATCCTGCTTGACCAATCTGCTAGCCTTCTATGATGGAATGAGTGGCTGGGGAGATGAGGGGAGAGCAGTGGATGTTGTCTCCCTGGACTTCAGCAAGGCTTTTGACACTGTCTCCCATCACATCCTCCTAGGTAAGATCAGGAAGTGTGAGCTAGATGAGTGGACGGTGAGGTGGCTTGAGAACTGGCTGGATGGCCGAGCTCAGAGGGTTGTGGTGAATGGCTCAGAGTCAAGTTGGAGGCCTGTGGCTAGTGGTGTCCGCCAGGGGTCAGTCCTGGGTCCAGTCTTGTTCCATGTATTCATCAGTGACCTGGAGGAAGGCACAGAGTGCACCCTCAGCAAGTTTGCTGATGAGACTAAACTGGGGGGAGTGGCTGACACACCAGAAGACTGTGCTGCCATTCAGAGGGACCTGGACAGGCTGGAGAGCTGGGCGGAGAGGAACCTCCTGAAGTTCAACAAAGGCAAGTGCAAGGTCCTGCACCTAGGCAGGAATAATCCCATGCACCAGTACAGGCTGGGGGTTGACCTGTTGGAAAGTAACTCTTCAGAGAAGGACCTGGGAGTGCTGGTGGACAACAAGTTAAACATGAGGCAGCAGTGTGCCCTTGTGGCCAAGAAGGCCAATGGTGTCCTGGGGTGCATGAGGCAGAGTGTTGCCAGCAGGACGAGGGAGGTGATCCTGCCCCTCTACTCAGCCCTAGTGAGGCCTCACCTGGAGTACTGTGTCCAGTTCTGGGCTCCCCAATACAAGAGAGACATGGCACGACTGGAGAGAGTCCAGCGGAGGGCTACCAAGATGATTAGAGGGCTGGAGCATCTCTCCTATGACGAAAGACTGCAAGAGCTGGGCCTGTTCAGCCTGGAGAAGAGAAGATTGAGAGGGGATCTCATCAACGTGTACAAGTATCTGAAGGGGGAGTGTCAAGAGGATGAGGCCAGCCTCTTCTCCGTGGTGCCCAGTGACAGGACAAGAGGCAATGGGCAGAAACTGAACCACAGGAAGTTCCATCTGAACCTGAGCAAAAACTTCTTCACTGTAAGGGTGACAGAGCATTGGAACAGGTTGCCCAGAGAGGTAGTGGAGTCTCTTTCGCAGGAGATATTCAAAACCCGCCTGGATGTGATCCTGGGCAACATGCTCTAGGTGACCCTGCTTGACCAGGGAGGTTGGACTAGATGATCTCCAGAGGTCCCATCCAACCTAAACGATTCTGTGATTCTGTGAATCTCAAAAGTCATTGAATATATAGGTGCGCTATAATTATTTCGGAACACTGTAAACAGGGTTCCAGCTAAAGAAGCTCCTGATACTGGCCATTCACTCTTTTCCTTCTCCCTATTCCCCCTTTTTCTGTAAGCTTATTAACCCTGGATTAAGTCAGCGAGGAGCACACAGAGAACATCCCTAGATATTAAAACAACTGCATTGAAATGATTTCTGGTGAGGAGGTGAGCGAGCATAAGGGTGGTGAATGTAAAGTAGTGTCTTAAGTTAGCTTTCTCATCAAGGATAATGCACTGTGTAACCACATTCTCCACTGTGAATTTTGACTGCATTTGAATATCTTATTCTCCTATCTCAATGTAATATTATTTTATAATTCAGTATTTGGAATGGCTGTCCGTGTGTGTTCTCTTTTTATATGTTTAACAGACCTGAATAAGTTAGCCACTGATTTTCACTTAATAATAGGAGGTATGAGTGTGACCCCAAGTATTATTGGCTGATTGCTTCATGTCCTGTCTGTGGAAGGTTACTTTTTAGTCATGCTTGCACTTTCTAGTTGTATTCTGGACTACAGTTATTAAAATGCATTTATAGGTCAGCTGTTTCAGAAATGTTAGCCTATGATTGATGTAGACTATTGAACATTTTTGAATTCTGTATTTGTTGCCCCAGGAAACTAGTTAACAAGTTATTTCAGGAACTGGTTCCCATGCGCAACAATATCTGAATGAGCAAAATATTGGTGCCAAGCCCTATTTGGTTCTGAACATGAATTCATGAACCTTAAATGTCTGGACTTGATTGATAGTCTTGCGAGAGGTAACTTGCAAGGCTATCAGGCGAACTGCCAATACAGGAAACTTTTCCTTTCTTCTGTATGACAAATCCTGGTAATCCCTGCTTGCACATTTAGGACTTTCTTGTCCCCTCTTCTTTCCATTTCACCTTGCATTTGCAGTTACTTTTAATATGAAAAACCTGATAGTGGTGAACTACAGAACTGTTTGAATAACTCCCATGAGTCAAAGCCTGGGTAGAAAATGACTGAATAGAAGGCCACTGTCTTGAATGTCACGTACATCTCAAAATAAAGAGTCAAAGACAGAAATTTTATTCTCATAATCTCCTATAAAATATATTTCTCTTTTCCACTGCTATTAACTTGAATATATCTCATTTTACTTTGCACAGAAATCACAGATAGTAAAGATTTCATTAGATGAAATGACAAATATGGAATTTTAGTGTTTCTTTGTTATCTTCAATGAATTATGTCAAATAGAGACATTTAAATCAATTGATTTATTAAAGTTATGTATGTTCCAGTTGGCCTCACATGCTGCTCAGTGGGGACTGGTCATTCAGATATCTGCATTTAACTCAGTTTTAAAGTTTACTTTGACATTTACTTTTATGGTTCAGGTACTGTGATTAAATAGGAGTGCGGAATGAGTGCTGTTGAATGACTACCCGATTGTCTAGGGTACAGTGCAATGTTACCACTTCCTCAGCATGACCTCTAACATTTTCTCTACTACTTTCTCTCCTGATTTAGTCACAGCAGTCACTTCTGAATCCCTTTGATCTTTTTAAATCCACATATTTTTCACAGAATCACAGAATCACAGGAGGGCTGAGGTCGGAAGGGACCTCTGAAGATCATCTAGTCCAACCCCCATGCGCAAGCAGGGTCCTCTAGAGAACATCACACAGGATCACATCCAGGCAGGTTTTGAATATCTCCAGAGAAGTCAACTGCTCTGGGCAACCTGTTCCAGTGGTCTGTCACCCTCACAGGAAAGAAGTTTCTCCTCATGTTCAGATGGAACTTCCTGTGTTTCAGTTTGTGCCCGTTGCCTCTTGTCCGGTCACTGGGCACCTGTCCTCTTGACACCTTCCCTTTAGATATTTGTATACATTGATCAGATCCCCCCTGAGCCTTCTCTTCTGCAGCCTAAACAGTCCCAGCTTTCTCAGCCTTTCCTCATAGGAGAGATGCTCTAGTTCAGTCTCCCTGTTGAGTTTTTGGTCCCTCCCCACAGGGTTTCCATTCACTTTTTTAACCAGCAGACATGATCACGAAAGGTATTAGATGTCCTACAATGACTAAATGCTGAGGTATTACCAATGTATCGCTACTGTTGATTGCTGTATGACAGATTTATATATGTTTAGCCTAGACATCACCATGCTCAATGTCTACACCAGAGCTACTCAGCTGGGATCCCTTCACAGTCGAGAAAGTGAAGTAATCACTTTTAGGGAATAATTGATCTTATTCTAGACTGAGAAGAATAGTGATCTACAAATGCTTATTTCTTATAACGACCAAGGGAACCTACAATTAATAGATTGGGTGTAGATGTTTATATTTGGTCTCAGTCTTCCCAGATCCTCAGAAGTACAAAATATTAGTAATTGTATTGGCTGGATGGATTTCGGAAGAGTTTAGTTCCCCCTTAGAAATGGGAAAGAAACACAAGGGAATGTTACAGAAGTGATTAAGCATCTGTTGCTCATTGACAGACGAAGGAAATTATCAAGAGCTGTAAGGAGGTGCAATCACAAACGGCTGTATTTTCCTTTCTTTTTTTCCTTTTGGTAGAACTAAAATTTTTTTGTGAAACTTAATTTTATGAATATTTTCATAAATAGAACTTTCCAAAGAAACTTTCCAGTCAACATTGCCAATCAGAGAAAAATGGAAGACTCTTCATTTATTAGAAATGAGCAAAACTGGTTTTACTGTATTAAATATTTTAGAAAGCAAGTGAAAAGCAGAGGTAATTGCTGTTATTTGCTGCTTGACCCCAGAGTGCAGTTCGCCCACTTGAGCTGGCTGTGCTCAGGGGAAGCTCTCTTATAAGATCTGTTGTGAAGAAAAAGCTGGAAGTCTCCTTAGTGGCCTCCCTCCTTCAGATGGGAGCTGTTTTAAGTGGAACTCTGCCTTACCGAGCTACCCTGCAGCTGCTTTGCAGCTATGTGCATGCCTGGTCCTACGTCTCCCTGAGTGTGACCCTGTCAGCAGGTTAGGATTTGCTGTCTTGACTTTCTTACACAGGTCCTTTTCAACCTCAACATTTCTGTGAGCTGTGAGAAGTGGTCACAGAAGCCTTGTCTTGTTCAGTACTCAGTAGTGTTGCTTGTTAAGTATTTCCTAAGAGCATTTGCCAGTGGAGAGTTTTATGTATGTGTGTGTAAAAGGTTGTGTAATTTGTGCATCCAGAATACTAGTTCTACCAGACAGCAGAACATCTGGCAGTGGAAGAATGAGATGTCTGAGAACTTTTTGATGAAAACTGTGGGCAACTGAAAACTATAGGAACATGAGAGATTAGACAATGTTATAGATACCACTTTTTAACTTAATTCTTTTTATTTTTCACTTTAGCCATTATGTCTTTTTTATATATCTACTGCTGATTTTCACTAAGCTAGGTCCATACGCAACTTTCACTGATTTCAAGTTCACTTCTAAAAATCTTGTGGATCCCTCTCTCTGGATTTTATTTCTATCTTTGTGAAATAGATGTAAACCTGCACTTACTTTAAAAATGTTACGGACTGTGGAGTGCTAAAATATTTGAATATAGATGGTAATCACTTATATACCCCAGCCAGTGATCTAAATTATGTCTAAACAGTTCATATGGTAGTTTTGAAAATATTTTATATTTAGGAACGTCCCAACGTATCCAGCAAGATTCACCTATCCAAGTTCAGAGGTCAACAGTAAAAACTTGAAGAAGTCATTAGGACTCCCTTTATAATCTGTGGAGAAAAAGGGTTGCTTCTAGGATGCAGTAATGTTAGACTAAAGTAGGTGTCTAAAATAGATGATATGTTGATATGAACCATGACCTACAAGTTCCTGTTTTTTTCTCAATGTCTAGTTAGCTTGGATCTACACCTGAGTCTGTAGTCAGAGAAGCCGTCCATATTTTAGTCTTCTAGGCAGTCTGAACTCAGCCTGAGCTCGTGGTACTAAATCCATCTGGTCTTATGTCTGGCAATATCAGAACCCTTCATTAAGATATTTAATCCTGGGAGCATTCTATATGCTGCCTGAAACTGAGTTTTTTCTTCTATTAACAGTACAGGGCCGGTCCACAGGCAGTGGAATGGGGGCCGCCCTATGCAGCAGTGAAAAGGTAACTATAGATTTCATAGACAACAAAGAAAAAAGTTAAAGTTTCTAAAATGAAAATATTTAGACAATCGTTTTGTGAAGAAGTGAGGAAGCCTTCCTGCCTTGGAGAAGCACAGTAAGCTGTTCCAGGAAAAGGCAGCAGAGGTGATCTTAACAAGCAAACAGGATTCAATGACTGTATAATCATCAGTGAGAAGATTATTTATTGTGCCACACTCTACTTTTTCTCTTTCACCAAATGAGTAATTCTTTCATCATTTGCAATGGAACTTATCTTCTGATTTATGGTAATAAAACTAGAGATCCTGATAGAGTATTTAAAATCCCTGAATAACTCATTATGACATTTCTTTTTACTTTTGTTTCCTAAATAATCTATCACAATTGACTGTAACTGTAACCCAAGAATTGATTTTGAGTCATTATCATCCATTGTACAGTTAGTAAACACTTTAGATTCTGTTTAAGGTGTATGTACATTCTCAACAACGATTTCTGAAAGACAAATACAGAAAAGGCAATTTAAAAAGACGCTTTGAATGCCTGCATCATTACCATGTAGGGTAAATCTCTAAGGACTGGCCTTAAAAGCCAAGTTGGGAGAAAAAATAATCCCATATGAAAAGATGATAGGTAATTTCCTATGGTAGCTCCAAAAATTTATGTACAGAGATTGTACTATTCTATGTTCAGGAGAGTGTCTCAACATTTTTATTGCTATCACACTTTTAAAATTATTCCAGATAAAAGAAAAATTATCAATAGATTAAACAGATTGACATATTGTTTGGGCATTTCTCATTCACTAATTTCAGTATGACAGTATTTGAACTTATTTTATGAACTAACTATATTATTTGGCATTTCTTGACTAGATGGGACCAAGACCATGAAGTGATTGCTGTCAGAATGATGAGCAAGTGTTCTAGTGTTCAGTTTCTCTCGTAGAGACAGCTATCACATTTTTTCTGAATTCTAGATAGAAGTTTTCTACTTAGCTATCATTGCTGTGAGAAAGGACTAACTTCCCTTCCATATCTCTTCGTATACAGAAGAAGCTGGCCTTCAAGTAGAAACTTGTCACTAACAAGGAAAATTATCTTTGAGGAATACACTTAATTACAAATGAATTAAAGACACTTTGGTTACGAGGCAAAAACAGCTGGTTTTGTTAAGACTAATTTATTCTGTGAGCAACCACCTAATGAAATATGGATAGAATTATCATTTCCTTTTAGGGTAAATTCATTACTCAGAATATCTGAATACCAAAAACTTTAGAAAGCAAAGAAAACTCACTAAACTTCTAGCTTTCAGCCTCTAATAAAGCTGCAGTTTGCATTCATCTAGACATTGCATTTCCAGACTAACAAAATCTTGAACCTACAGCTATCCTATTATCCAAGCACCAGATCTCCAGTTTGTGTTTAGGACAGATGGAAAGTAGGTTGGCTACAATAGTTGATTAAATAGACAACAATGTTGAAATCATTCAAAATACAGAATTTAGGGAAATATCTGCAAACTGATATTCTCTTTAGATTATTACAATTATCTACATAATCATTGACCAAAGCTGTTGATATGACCTAGTTTTGCACTTACATCCTTCCATCCAGCTGGATGTTGCTAGTAATACATTCTTAATCTGATTCTTAATCCATGAAAAATGGTTAGAATTAAATTCTCTGATAAATGTAAAGGTCTTATCTGAGTTTCATGGACCGTGTTTATCTACCTCACAAAAAAAGGTTAGTGCAAATGAGAGATCTGTATATGCTGAAGCAGTGGTGCAGAACAGTTTTTAGATTTCTGTGTGGATAAATCTATGCCCAAAGACTTGGTACTGTAAACAGTCTGTTGCTATAAAGTGCTTCTACAGTTCTGTCCACTCAACCCTACTACAGTTTGGGACTTTTCCTACCTCGATCTGCAGAGGACCCAAACAGCAGTTGAAAGATTCAGATCTATCTTCATGGAGATTCATGGTAAAGTTTGGTATCAGCTACATTTTTTATAGTGTTATGGCTCATTGTTACCGGTACCAGCCTAAATCTCTACTGGCACCAGTTTCAGTGATCTATCATCAACGCTCTGGTGGGAGTAAAACAATAGGGAGGTGTTTGACTGGAATTTCTCACTGTTAGGGGACAAATTAGAATCAAAAATTAGAAAATCTCTAATCAGAGCAACATTTTGGAACTTTCCATTTTTTTTTTTCCTCCAGCAAGGGAATTAACTGGCCAAAAAGGGAGAGAAGCATTATTGGATATTTCTTTATATATCATATTAGCACTTAATACTTCCTGAGAGGTAGAAGAAATCATACGGCATCTTTTCTCACACTGCCAGTTTATGTCTAGCAACTTGATGTTAAATGTGAATGCCTTTGAAGGCTGTTAATCCTACAAAACCTTTACAATGATTTCCTATTGGTTCCAGCCTCGATATCCTCCTTAAGTTTTGGGTCACTGCTATGGTGCCTAATGCTTTGTTTTTCTGGGCAATGAGACTCTGGATGATAGTGTTTTCTGTTTCTTGATACAACTGTATGTACAGCTTTGCACTGTTAGCATACGGTAGACATTTAAGCCTGCAACATTTTATAATGTTGCTGACTGCCTTAACATATATGTTGAACAGAAAAAAGGAAAGGATCAATCCTTTTGAAACTCTGAGGGGGAAAAAAGCTACTCTTATTATAAGAGTATTGGCACAACTGAGGGTTATGTAAGAGAAAGGAGTATAATCCTGGAAAATTAGTTCTTTCAGTTTCTATTGAATAATTCAGTAATCTTGCAGTATATCATGGAAGATATTGTTACAAACAATGAACAGATAGGGGATGAACAGTTTATATGTCTTTTTTTCTGTGTTTGGCTAATCTCTCAGCAAAAACGGCTCTACCTCTATAGCAAAAGTTAAATATAAAACCTGGTTCTGAATATGGGAAATTGGTGGAAGGTAAACGCTGCAGGATATATGCAGCAATTATTGTCAAGGCCCTTAGTTAGGTACAACAGAGAAGCCAGCAGAATGTCTAAGAGTCAGCTCCAAAGAGCTGCAAAATGTCTGTACTGGCACTCAGAACATTCTGAAATATCTTTATGAAGTCTAGAGTTTGCTAATCTATTTTCAGTTCAATGATAAAATGCAGGCATTTATTATTTACATTGGAGTGTTCCTTAAATGATTATTACATTGCTATATCATTTTACAATCATGTTTTTATATGCATACTTAAAATGCATAGAGCTTTCTACAAAGAATTCTTTAAAAAAAATCTTCCCCCACTACAAGAGAAACAAATCCTCCTAAGTTATCCATTTGTCATTGAGCAGCCTGAATTCATTAGTGGAGATGGAATCACAACTATTTGACTCTCTTTGGAGAACCTTAATGTATATTTTATTTTATCCAAAACATGAATCCCCTTAAGTCGACTATGCAAAGAAAAGCTAAACTCCTTCCTTTGATATGTTTCAGCTGCACGGTTTCATATCTGTAATCAAGCATTTCTTTTGATCCCTTAATGTAACTTGCTTGAATGCTAATGACATATGGAGGATGGTGAAGAGTCACTATTAAGCCTTTTTGGTAATATTTCAGCATAACAATGGAATAATTATATTCTACATCTAATAAACTTTTTCAACATGTCCTCCTAAACAAGGCCAAATTGGATTCTAGCATCAGATTTTCCAAAAACAAACAACAACAACAACAAAAAAACTAGCATAGCTAGATTTACCTCAGTGATTTATATTCAGTAGATTTATTTGGGTAATCAAAGAATCTGTCCTTTAATATGAAATTCAGCTGTAGAACAGTGATGTCCTACTGTTTTTTCCAATCTCCAAGATTCCAAGGGACACTCAGAATCCTCTTCTTTATCTTCCCCACACATTATGTAGCCTGGCCTTGCAGAGATGAGGCTCACGTGAGGCTCCTGTGCCTCCTATGAGCAAAGCCTCTCATTGAGACACTCACTGTAATTGCCCATCTCTTTACAGCTCTTTCTCTACAAATCTTCACCAAACAGAAGATTCAGATCAAGCTAATGAAAAAGCAATTGACTTGAATTAGATACTTTTCACACATTTCATCACCAGAAGTGAAAAGATAACAACTTTGAAATATTCAGGAGAAATAACAGCTACTGTGCTAACTGTAGCCACGTGAAATTAATTAAAAAGTGTTTTTAAAAGCTGTAGTTGAACATCATGGTTTGTATATTGTCTAATAATTGATTGCATCATGTACTAAGGTCTAGAAAAATTGCAGCCATACAAAGAATGATTTTATAGGTATTCAGCATCTGTACATATGCAGCTGCTATCATAAGCCTAAAGTTCTGCTGGAGATAGGTGGTAGAACAGAAATAAATGTGGAGTTCACAGTACTGAACTATAATTCAGCTGTGAAAAGAAATGTGCTAATGTTGCTGTCTTGTGTTTCTTTTAAATAACTCTGAAACTCAGTTCATTTGAGGAACACAGCTTGTTGTGGCTAGCAAGTTAGGCACTCAAAATTCAAGGTGCTGGAAAGTGTTCCTCATGCCTAGTTTCTATTTAACTTACTAAGTGGAGCTGTGCTGAGTTTTTGATGTAACACCTCGAGGCTTACAGAGAGGAGAAAGCAGCAGAATCACAGAGGAATAAACTCCGTAAATTGCTGCCAAATCTACAAAGGAATCAGATTCCAGTAACTCTGATCTGTTTTTTTTGCCTGTGACAGCAATCAGCTTACTATGCTATTAGCCTTGATATATATGTATGTATATGTATATATATATGTACATATATTTTAGTTTAGATACTTGAGGAAGGAAAAAAAAAAGGAACAGCTATTAGCTAGAAGTGAGTTGCATTCTTTGTGCCAAATACAACCATGACGTAAATGCCTATATAACAAATAACACCCCCATATTGGCGCTGCATTCTTGTTTAGCTACTATGTATTTATGTAAACTGTTCTCTGACAGACGAATATGTGATTCCCTGCCTTTAATTCATTCAAGGCTAGAACTTCCAGCCTAGGGTAAAGACCAGCACACAAAATTCCCATTAATTTCAGAGCAAGTAATGAGGAGAACATTTAAACCACTTTTGAAGGCTGTAAATTAAGCTTCCAACTCTGACAGGCAACGTTATTTACAGCTTTAAAACAAAAACAAACTTCAGGTCAAGCACAGACACAGTACACACCATTTATGCAAGATTTCTTCCATGATCTTAGGGAATAATAATTGGACCTATGAGCTCAAAATAAAATGCTTGCATTTCAAATAACGGCTTAGATGACATGAAATGAGAACAGGGACCTGTTTCATGTCAGTGATCTTTCATGTTTATTTAGAGAAGTTGCTGCTGCTTGCATTTTGTCATATTTATCTTTTCTCGTGTGCTTACTGCTTGATGGGTAGAAAAACAGCAAAGAAAACTAACCTGTTACTTTGAAATCTATTATTCTCACTTTCTCATCTTCTCTTTTTTTTCAGACTTCTCTTTGCTCTTTTCTATGGTTAGGACCCTTGACGGGGTAAGGATTTTAAATTATTATTTTAAAGCAATATTATTTTAGGAAAGACCAAAGAAAAAGTCTTGGTGGTGCTTTAGAATTCCAGAATGGGCAGGTGAGATTTCTTCTGGGACAAATCTACTTTCTCGGCTGAGTCCATGAGCAAGCGCGGTCCCTTGCTCACGGCTAATGATAGGAGGGAGGGAAGAACAGATGGAGTGTAGGAGATAGGGGGAGCCAAAGCTGTGCCACAGTGCCGCATGCCAAGCAGCAATTTGGTCTGCTCCATGAACTGCTAATTAGCAAACAATTAAAACAACAATATACACAGCGGTGTCAGTAATTTCTTAGTTATGGGAATTATCCCATGATCTACCAAGATTAAATGAGAATTTTTCTGTTAACTATTCTAGCCTTCATGAAGAAAATGTTTTTATGTTATCACTGTGTTCAACAAATCTTTCAAGATCTTGCTTTTATTGGTTTTTGCTTAGATAGACGTATAAGTGTACATGTCACTTTGCAAAATATGCTGAATGACTAATGCCTGTCTCTGCTTGCAATAGAATTAAAAATATATATATTTGTTGAGAATGACTGTTCAGAAAACAAATGACACAAAGTCAAAAAAAAAAACAAAGAAAAGAGAGAGCAAGAAAGAGAGGAGAGAGAGAAACATGGAACCGTTAAGGAAAGAAGAGGATTATAAAGAGGTATCTGAAAGAGAAACATGCTAATGAGCGCCTGCAGAGGAGTGTCTGCAGTGTGAAGTGCCTTCAACACTTGTATAAAGAGATTGCTGAGGCACAAACAGTTCAAACCCAAAGCAGGAGCTCTGCCGTGTGGTAGGGCCACGTGAAGAGCTGCACATGGTGCTAACAAAGAGGCTGGGTGCCTGCCTAGGTCTCACAGCCTTCCCCGGTGCCCAGACTCTCTGCTTGACCCTGTATACTAATTTATTCAGGGGAAAAAAAAAAAAAAAAAAGAACCAAAGAATAGTTAACTACACAGGGACACCATATTTCAGGGTCAAACCCACATACAACAGTCTATTCAACTTTTTCTACCAGATTTCACAGATTAAGTCCTTCACGTTCCACCCTGTTCACTGTGAAAATCAATATTGGCAGATGGGAAATCATGGTCATTATACATACCTTCTTCACTAATTTTGGAAGGTGGCAGGGGAGGTAAATTAAAACTTTTATTTTCTTTCTCTGAAATTTGGTTTTAGATTGAAACAAAATGAAAATTTCCCACTAATGAGAAATACCGGAAGAAAATACTTGTGAAATAAAATATGGCCTCCAGACATGACAGCTGTGTTATGACATTGCCTTACATGTCCATTCCCTAACTGGTAACTGCTGTCTCACTCTTGGTGGGACAACTTCCTCCAGTTCAGCAGACCCAGAGCTTCCAGGCCTTCCTGCCTCAGACCTTTTCAAGCAATCCTATCTGTGTTTTCAGCGTATGTTTGCCCAGTTTACATTTATCCATGCTTACAAAGTACTTATTAGGCTGTTAGAAACACTGAAGTGCCATCAGTGTTCCACAAAACCTGGCAAAGATAAAAGAAAAGTAAGAGCTTGTCCAAATTCTGCTGAGTCAGTATAAATAATCTAGTAAACATCTATTAGAGTACGCTGGGCCCAGTTAATCACTTTACAAATTAAACAGAAGTGCAGATGTAGATTTCAGTGAAAGTAGAAGTATCTGTTTATGTTATACTTCATAAAGCAGTAACTGTAGAAATTTGCATTTCAAAAAATACATCTGATCTGCGTTTTAATGTGAAAAATGAAAAGAGAAAGAGATATTATTTTTGTTTGGGTAATATTTGATGCTAAATGTAGGTAGTGTTATATATGCATACTAAATGTTGGCCCTACTGTACAATTTTCTGTGGAGAGAGAGAGGGAGGAATTTTACCCACAGATCCATTTATTCCTTCTATATTTTAATATAAGTGTTGAAATTGGTACTAATATGACCCAAAACCATTTATCCAGTATGAAACACATCTACGTAAACTAAGCAGCAAGTTTGTCTTTTAACTGAATACCCAGAGAGGTCTTCTGGGGCAACATTACTGCTCCGCAGTACCCATTTAGCAAAGTAAGACAGCTTGCTCTGAGGACTCTGGAACTGGGTCTCCATGCTAACCATAACAGGAAATTATGAGATTTGATTAAATGTTAATTACTCAATACTATTGAAGAAAAATCATCTGGAGTACTTAAGCTTATTAGTTGTATAAAAGTCATAAAGGAGGTCTACTTATTGAGAGATTTAAACAAGCAAACAGTCCTTCATGCCAAAGTCAGCTTTCCAGTCTTATGGAACAACAGTCCCTAGCAATGATTCTGCTGGGTGTGCTTAGCTTGTTTGCTATTCAGTTTTAAGTCTTTATCCAGTAATGAAGTCAGGAATGTGCCTAAGCACCTAAGAGGTTTCATCAAACTCGTTGAGACTTAAATATAGGTGTATATTAAATATCCTGCCAAAGTAAGAACCAAGTGATGTAACTAGTGTGGTGTTTAACAGCTGGGGATTCAACCTTAGTTTTAAGCAGTTGCTTGAATTCAATAAATTTCAAATGTGACAAAAAGACTTGCTATGTAATTAAGAAACTTATATGGTTTCACTACTGTATTATCTGAGCATCTCATAATCTCTGATATATTTTTGAGAGAGAACAGTGTTAAACCCGTCGTAGAACTAAGGCACAGTGAGACTGAAGATGAAAGGCATGTCCTGCTGACTTGGAGGAATTCTTATTCCAGGGTTAAGTGCCCAACATCCTTGTACAGGATATCGTAAGATTTAGGAGCCTAGAGAGAGATTCACAAGAAGCATCAAGCAATCCAGCGAGCAGTTTAGGAGAGAATGACATTCACTGCAGTATATACTGAAGCCCGATTTCCCAGAAGATAGTACCTTCCATTACCCTAACATTTTACATAACATGGACCAAATTCAGCAGCCTTGAGGCACATTTCAGAATGTGTAACAGTGGCTCAGGCAGTATGATGGGATTCAAATCAGGGAGCTTTGGGTTCAGACAAGGGTAGGGACTTGAATTTCGATGAACTCCAGTAAAGTATAATCATGTGGTTAAAAGAAAATGTGCCCATTCCCCTTTTCTTCAATCACTCACACCTACTTGGTGGTGTCTCATCAGAAATAAGTGAGGGAAGGCTAGGATGTTACCAGCTTTATGGTGACACTATTTTTGTGGATGTGGGCATCAGCCACAGCAGAGGAGTCAAGGGACTCCATTGGTAGAGGTAACATACTAACAGGTGTCATTCTTCAGCAACAGAGCTTTTCAGATGTAAAATGTTGACTCTAAATTCCGTCTCATTAGTCTAGCCTTGGGTGACTCCCACATATATTCCATTCTCAGTTTATTGGCCAAATCTCTTAATGTTTTTCTGGGTTTAAACTGAGTCATAAGAACTCCCATACTCACTCAGACCGAAGCTTAATCTAATCTAATACCTCTTGTCAAGTATAGGCCTTAAAGAAAGTTTTCTGAAGTCCTAATAGGTCCAATAAATATTGTACTTTAGAAAACCTTCATGCTGTTCGATAATAGTTCCAAAAATTTTGTTAGAATTTAGTAATGCAGCTGGCATGTTTAAAAGAAAACCAAGCTTGTTTGCTTTACAGAGGAAGGGTATATTTTAGAGCATGGTTAATATTCAGTATTTACTTTATAGCCTTTCTGTTCATGGGAAAATTAAATATTTAGATAACACTGATGTTAGTAAAAAAATAATATTGATCCTCAGCACCCACATCAAAGGGTAAAATAAGCTATTCTGAAAACTGAGTTATCTAAACTGTTTCATACTGTAAGTAATATCATGGGCCATCCATTTCTCATTAACACTTGTAATAGCACAGTCCAGAGAAAATGATTCATACACGGGCAGTAAATTGAAGGAGCAAAATAAAGAAGTAAATCAGTTTCCGGGGTAAATTATGATATTATGACTGATTTCAATTCAGTCAATATTTATTCATATACTTAAATACTTTTCTGAATCCAGGTTTAAAGTAACATAATTACTAGATAAATAATGAATAAAACTAGTTATTACATGAAAAAAAGAAATGTAAATTTATTGAAAATACTCAGTTTCAAATAAAATATCAAATACTCCAAACTAAAGCGACAGTTCAGCTTTCCCAGATAACTCCCTCAAATAGCTTGAGGCCATATCATGTTCAGCTTCAAGAAGGTCTGTCCAAAAAAAAGGAGCGAGTTGAAAGTTTATCATCATGTGAGCAGAAAACTAGCTTCTGTTCCAACAGATATTCTAAAGTCCAAAGTTTCTTTTGCAAATTACAAAGTATTTCCCTTATTGATTTTTTGCTAGCAAAATTCCAGTCCACCACAACTGTAACAGAAGACCATAACTGTGGAGCTACAAGAATTGTGCAGATAACATTATCTAAAATATGCTTTGGTGGATCCTCACACAGGATTCTGACACCTGCAATGTGAAAAGTTGGGTTTGATCATCAGGGACCCATCATGAACAAAAAGGTAGAAGATACTGCTTATGAGCAAAATACAAACAAAAAACATTTATAGAGAAAAAAATCTAAAAAAAACAGTCAAAAAACCCAAAAGACTCCAAGGAAAGTCTATTGTGGAAAGAACTCTCAGATCAACAGCACATTTTTTAGCTTATATCTGTTACTTTTTCTTTACTATAAATTTTCTCTAATCCTTTTTCCTATGACATATACCTTTCTAGTCATAAATGAAAAGTGCCTATTTGTGTGAGACTGAAAAATGAAGTATATTAAATATTTTCAGTAGTCAAAATGATTTTATGTAATCTACAGATAATCAAAGAGGGTTTCAGCTATAACAATGAGCTGAAAGCTAAATGCACAGTAATCCAGACTACAATAAAAAGTTAGTGTAGGAATTTTAATAGCTTCTTGCTTGTCAGAAATGAAAAGAGGAAATGGAAATATTGATTTTTACTGAGAGGACTATTAAAAAAGGAGAGTATTACAATTCCAGTTTATATTTCCATACAAAAAAATGCCACTAAGGGAGACTGAATATGACAAGGCTATTAAATAATAATACTACTGAGATAAGTAAATACTCCTTAGAGAGGTTTACCATACAAAACAACAGCAGAGATTAGATTTGCACCTTTGCACCACCAGTAATGCTCTTCTATTTCAGAAATGAAAGCATATTCTATCTGGCTTGCATATAGTAGTAGTAATAGCAAACAGAACTAATATTCATGTTTCTGACTCTGAAGTTAAGCCAAACCATGTCACATGCTCAGTATGGGCAATGTTATCTGAATGTCACACTATAAAATTCTGCATTTGGGAAAAAAAAAAAAAGTGAACTTTATATGTCAGATTCCTTCATGGGGGTAATCCCTCTGGTGTGGTACTTTTTATGAAGTGCTGGAACAGTGTCCAGGCTATACCAATGGGGATTTATTTTAAGATTCCTTTACATACTAGAAATCTCAAATGACATACTTAGGCTTGCATAGGAAACTGAACATACAACTATCAAACACTGAGTCAAGATGAGTGACAAGTTGTGGTAATTTCACGCTGATATTTACATATTTTTATGACATTTAAATTTTGTATGGTTACATGTTCCAAAAGATGCAGATCGCTGCTGCTTTGGCTGAATGAAGCAGTCACACTTGCTGCTTGTTTTCAGACGTGTTAACAAGAATACCTCATTCAGAGAACAAATTATTTAATCAGTTTTGTCCTTTGGAAGGAATTCTTGTTTGTATTAGGAGGTGGTGGCAGGGGATTTGATCAGGAGCGCCTACGTCCCTACATTCTTAAGGGTTCCATGGGCACTGAAAATAACATCTGACTATTTTGCATCTAAATTGCACGTTGTGAAAAACTAATTTAATGCTACCTGAATTATACCCAACAAACCTGTGCTTTTCAGTCCTGGTTCCATTGTTTTCAAGATGGTAGGCCTTATGTCTGTTTATTTTTTTAGTTCGATTAATATATTTTAAATGAGTGGACATTCTGTTGTTCTTTCGTAGCTATAAAATAATAGATAATAATCAGATATGAAGTAGTTTTACTTATTTTTAAATAGTTCTTTTTATAGCCCTGTGATACTGGGATTGTGTATATTTCAGCTTTTATATAAATGAACGTGTCATTTCTTACTTTCTCCCTTTTGTATGTTATTGACAGTGAGGATTTATGTCAATATTCCTACTAGCACCCTTATATCTTTCAGTTGTGCAGCCACCTTCCCTGATTTATCTTCAGGCTATCCTCTCATTCACTTGTAAAACTGACTTCTACAATACTGGTCTATCTTACTCTAGTCTTGACATTTTGCCATGTTAGTGCTTATTTTGCCGGTGAGCTCCTCACTTTAATTTTCAAAACATATGCCTCATTTCAGGAGTTACTTGGAAATATGTGCCAATGCCAATGAAAGAGGTTACCTAAATGCTTTTATATCCCACATTCAGGTTGTTCTACCACTTCTGCTTTTTTACCTGCAGTCAAAGTAATTTAAACACGATGTTGACACCTACCTTTTCTATATGTTGTTAGATATTTTTATGTTTTCTTCTACATATTTCATAGATTTTTCCTCCTTCTTTCACTTCCGAAATATACCAGAAAAGACTTTGAATATTTGAATGCTGAATATCTACAACAGGAAGATTAAGCAGTACACTGTCAAGCTATAACTCTTAGGAAATGAAGAATGTCATCAGAATTATTTCTTTTTCAACGATACTTATCCCTTAATTTTTCAGTAAGAATATTCAGACCAAAAAATCAGTTAGATAATTTAAATGCTACAGCTATCATTAATACTTGCCTTAGGACAGAGAAATGTTTGACACGTTTAGAAGTAATTATCACTGAAACTATTGAGTATGCTAACTGAGTAGTGTCCTTGCACAAAACTAAGTATAGCAAAAATGTAACATCATGCTTTAAGATTTACGTATAAATATGTGTGTGCATAGACTATGATGTTGTTTAATAATCTCTCCTGATCTTTACTTTCACTTCTTGAACATGAAAGTCCACATGCAAGATTAGGTGGACATAACCTAGTTAAGTGAATCTTTTCAAACTGTCATAGTGTTACAGATATTTTTCTCTGGAGATCTGACTAGCATTTCTCCTAGGTAGGGAGTGATATTCACATTTCGGAGGTGGAAAGACTGAAGATCAGAAAGGTTAAAAGTCTGCCCGAGGTAGCAGACGTAGTCAATACGAAATGTGGGAACGGAATCCGTACCTAATAGTTCCTATTTCTGTGCATCATTTTCTGCCGGACGATAGCTTCCTATCGGGAAAAAGAAAAATCCTACAACTCTCAAGATATTTTTTCTGCCTCTAGCACTGGTTCACCTAGAGTGTTTGACTAAGAATGAATGAAACTGTAAAACAACTAAGAATTTTAGCCTTGCCCTTGAAATGAACTGATTAATAAATAATAACAAATATTTAATGTGAGCTTCACTTAAGGATAAGAAATTGCTGTGTAGCTAGACTTAAGGGCGGGGGGGAGGCGAAGAAATGTCATTAGGAGATCTCTCTACTTGCTCTAAGACAGAGAAAAAGACCATTAAAACTGCTGAAAGGAAGAACTGCTGCAGGAAAGGAGGCTGAATAAGATGTTGGGAAAGAAGAACAAAGGTACATAATGAAGCAGCACAAAGAGCAGAATAGTCAAAATGGTCTAGCGAATTCTAGCTTCCTCGCAGAACCTAAACCAATATTTTCAATATTTTGACGTCTCCAATCAATTCACATGTGAGAAATTTAGAGGAACTCTGCACTGAATGATGTGATTCTTCTCACCTTCCTTTTTTCTAGCAGATAATCTACCCAAAAGACTTGGGGGAGGGGGAACATGGAAAGATATGGGTCAAAACAAAAGCTCTGTGTTCACATCATTGCCTTCAGAGGCTATGGAGCAGAGACGTACCAGTCACATTACTGGATTCCTGTGATTATCTGATAAATATATAGTGTAAATTCATTCAGATAGATTGGTATGGTCAATCATATAAAAGACTTATTCAGATTTCACATTACCTTCTTTTTAAAAAAAAAATCATCATCAAAATTGAAGTAGATAAAGTTTTACCAAGACTTCTAATTCTTGCTGAAAACACTGACAGAACAGCAGCTCTTACATTATTCTAACTTTTCCAATATGAAAGCAGGAAGAAATATGAAATCGAGTAGAATTCAAAATATTTTTGTTATTACCACAAGGTTTTTGAATCTTAAAACATAAATTAAAATAATACCAACCCACTAAATGTCTTGATTTCATTTAGACCTCTCTGTTGAAATTTTAAGTGGTCCTTCTCTTTTCTACCTCCATATATTCAGGTTAGTACTATACTTTATTCACTGCATATGTTAAGATGATATATATTTGCATTCCTTTTCAGGAGAAGAAATATTGAACCTCAGAAACAGAGCGAGGAAAGTCAGAAAGTATTTGCATGGTGGGATGAAAAATTAGATCATCCTAAAATGTATTAAGTCTGGATATTTATAAAATGTTTTAATATATTTTGAAAACATTTTTCTTATGTTTTACTTTTTGTGGTCTATATGACTTAGATAGGGATCTTAAAGGCTCATAAAACCACTAATGAAGATACAGCAGTGCTCAGGATCAGCATGACAGTTACCCCAGCAGAAGAACCAGTACATAATATAAGCAACATAGAATACTTTCTAATAATCTTAGTATTTTGCAGAAACAATTTATGAGAGCACATTATCTGGATACCTAGACTTACCAGCTGGCACACTTTTTATTTAAATTGTTGATGTTGTTGTACATCCTGTACTACAAGACACAACCAGTGTCTTCCAGGCCTTGCCTGTTACCCTCTGCAGGGCCAGGAGAGCCCAAAGGCAGCAGAGGTCAATAGCCTTCACCTGCAAGCTCAAACCTCAGCGCTTAGCCAGGAGTGCTTAATGGACTATGCAAGGTTATATAGCACGTTTATATGAGAAAGTGTCAGGATTTGTGAGGAACAGCCCTTAACATTCTCCTTTTTGGAGAAGGAGGGCCCTACAGCTGTAATAGCGCACTGGAAATTAAAAGACATTGAGGGCAGTTCAATTTTGCCACCAGCCAGTTTCCTTATATGACATCAGATAAGTCACTTGTGATCGATTTCATCTGACCAAATGCAAAAACCCTGTTTCAGCTTAAGACTACGCTTAGTAGACGTGAATAGGCACTTTAGCATACATTTAACTCATTCTAAAGCAGATTAAAATGTAAAATAGGGTGTCTGAATCATGCCCTACATATATCTACAGTCAATATCTTTCTAATTACAATGAAGAGAGCCAACAGTAACAACCTCAGATGTGGGTAACTAGGTGTAAAGAGATGAGAGAGATGAATTCTGTCTTTAAATGCTGCTGCTTCTTCTTTTTTTCCCCTGTAAAATCAGATGCTAATATTCCCCTTTGCCTTTTTTTTTTTTTTGTCCTGGACAATTTATTTATGAAAAATTGCTATTTAACATGTGTAACTGCCATTTAATATGTGCATGTGTGGTCACAGCATCCCATACAAGGTCATACTGACATTGATTGGTACCTCTGAAAATTACCATGAGATAGGTAAATAGTGAGGCCTGCTCACTGTCCCGTCTTATAGATAATTAGAACACAGACACAAAAGTATGAAAATAATTCAAACTCAGTTTTAGTCACGATTTAAGTATTTTAGCCTGTATTTTCTTGATTATAAGAGTGATTTTAAAAAGATCTATGTTCTGATATAGGGTGTAGTTTGGTCATTTTCATATTGAGAAAAACACTTAAATTATGTAGATTATATGTAACAATATTAATCTCACAGTTTTATTTATTTTGATGTTAAAGAATAGGAAGCTATACCTGCAAAATTATTTTATGCATTTATTTTGCATAAGTTATACTACATAATAATTTCTCCTAAAATTAACCTATGACTACCTTAGTGTCTCAGATATACTTTTACTATGCCTATAAGGCAAATTCTCATAAAGATTTCACTTAACAGTGAAAATGCTATTACTACGGCCAATGATTGAAAATCTTCTTGTTAGGGATAAGAGGGTAAATCAGGAAGAGCTTTCTGTGTCCCCATGCAAGAATCTTTAATTAAATAAGAAATACAGCAATGACTTTCAAAACAGAGGAAAATATTACAGCGTGGAACTGGTACACGCTCCACTTCACTCAGGTTCATTCTGAAATGATGACAGCAAGGCACTGATTTTAACATACACTATGTGTTAAATTGTGAAAAATACAGTTACATAACCATAAAGTAAACAGCAAATCTGAGTGGGATACAGAAGATCTAGATCCTCTCCAAAGCAATGCCATTGGCAGTCTATGGAAAAATTACTCAGGGACTTTAAAGTGATGCCTTATTACTTTGCATTCCCGTTAGTATTTATCTTATCTAATTGGAATTTAAGTTCTTCAGGGCAGGGAGCAGTATTGACTCAGTGTCTGTGAATATTCTAATGGAACAGGATCCCGACCTCCATTAGTATGTTTCAGTGCTATGTGCATATACATAATAATATTGCAGGCAAAAAATGAGGTATGTCATTTGAATACTTTGCATCTATTACCAACTCTTAAAAAAAACCGAGTTCCCTGATGGCTACTCTTCGTTAATTGAATCTCAAATTCCTCCAGTTATTTCCACAAAGAAAGTTATTCTTTTATGACTTTTCACTCAATATTATTGATATCCAAAAAGCTTAATTATGGTGCAAAACTAACAGGAAACTTCGTACAAGAAACAAAGAAATAAATTCTTTTTATTGCAGTTTTTGTTCTTCTGCCTTTGAAGACTTTTAACTTTTAGAATTTCATTCTTGTCCTGATCAATAAATTGGTCAATCTGTCTAAAGTGCAGCCCTTTGCTGGATCTACATAAGAAATCAAGATTCAGCTAGCTATCCTTAGATTTCTTTTTGAGTCGTCTCTGGTCTCCAAACACATTATCACCTCAGTTACTGTGATTCAATCTATTTTACCTCATTTGCTCTCTTCATTTATCCTTTAATGCAAAATCACTATCTCATCTCTAAATATATAACCATTATTGTTAAATGCAGATGATACACCCTGCATTTAATTCTGTGACAGTATGTTGTGCCCATTAATGTATGTTTAGTAAACCTTATTAATCTATAAGAGCCAGCAACCACTGTAAGAAGATCACAGCTGTCTGATATGTTTCAGCCAAGTTTTAGATAAAACTACATTTTCATGTTATAAGAGCACATTGCTTTTAATAACCATACTAAAGTGTATTTACAGATTTTTCATATTTAATCATTGAATAATTAAAAATTATCAAACAGGTTTTTGGATGTGGAATCTTTGCTTATTGTATTTCAGCTGTATCTTCACCCTCTCTGTTTCACTAACTCTCTCACATGCCACATTAGAATTGCTTATTTGTACAGCTTCCTCCCAATCCACACTAAAAGGATTATGTTTCTCAGGTTTAAACTGTTGGGAAGATTTATTGAATCTGATTATGCCTCTTCAAGCAACCACATGGTTACTTTCCTTTGCACAGAACTTTTCTTTTTACTTTTAAATTATGTTTCAAAACAACTAAAAGAGATGCTAAGACTCCCCAGGGTCTTCAGTCCCCCCTGTCTCCACAGCTGAGCTAATGATTCAAGGCTGAATTGTTCTGAAGTATTTACTATACATTTCTCTCTCTCAGATCAGCTTAATAGATGCCTGTTTATATCCTTCTCTAAACTAAGGTTTCTTCTTGTGCCTGGAGGTATGTCTGGGAAAGTTTTGTCATCAGGGCACATCACCCACAGTTCCCAATTACACAGACCTTTACAACCTCTTCTTACCTCTCTTAAAAAGAAAAAAAAGAAAAAAGTTACAACACTTTATGAGGCATACAGAGCAAAATTTCCTGTCCAGAGTTAACTGACTAAACTTTTTTTGTCCAAGCTTCTAAACGGGTTCTGAGCCCCTGGTTTTCTTCTGCTTCTTTCTTCCATAATAATCTTACCTCTTTTCCATATCAGAGTCAATGTCTTCTTCCTCGTGAAGAAGGAAGATACATCAGTATTTTCTTTCCTTATTATTTCCACAGTTTCCCTCTTCTTGCAGCAGCAAGCTGGACCAAGCCACAATTTCAAGGACCAAGGATTGCTTATCCTGTTGTTTTTCTTACGGCTTCATCTGTTGTAGTCCTGATATACTTTCAGTTTCCCCAGTTACTGAGCTAACTATATTAAGTTAACTAATCCAAGTCCTTATGAAGCTGGTAGGAGTTAAAGGTAACTTCTGGTATCAAACTGAAGCTGATCTAAGAAAATGATTTTGGTAGAAATGGATTGTGATCTATAATGTGATAATTCCTTTTGCATGCACAAAATGATAGTCAATCACAGAATCACTGTGCAGACACTATTGTCTTTTGTCATGAGCGAGCACTTACAAATACTGTCCTTAGTTAATCCCAAGATATTATAAGTGAGTTCAGCTTTTGCAACCAGTGTGGAGGTCAGGAGTTCTTACCTTAAGCTAAATATCAAAGATCAATATCCCCTCTTTCTCTCTTAACCAGATCACTGCCATACATTAGATGCATACATTTTAGATGAAGACCTTCTCAAAAGAGAAATTTGTGTTGTAGTAATTCATTATTTCCTTCTAATGTATTTTATTATCTTTTTCTAGTGCTAACCTGCTGTTTTATACTTCTAAATGGATGATTACACCAGGGGAACCAGGAGGTGCTTGTTTGTTTCAAGGAAATAGGAGCAATTTACTAAGCAAAAACCCTTTAATCATTCAATCTTTATATTATTTGAATTCTTATTTAGGGCTGTTTATTCTTCATTGCATGACTAAGCCCATCAGCTTTAAAGATTAACTGGTTAGTTTACACAATGCTAGATTTCTTTCCTTACTAGTAGAGACCCAGCCTCACGGGCTTGTTTGAATCCAGTGTGTTGATAGATTCGTGTTAAAGAAAGGGAACTCTAGAAAAACTCCAAAACAAAAGTTTTGAAGATCTTTTTTTAATTGTTATCTAAATATTAAAAAAAAGAGAATTAAAAAAGAGAATCAGATGTAAAATGAAATCTATACAACTTCTCAAGACTAAGTTTTCATAGAAATCAATTCAGCAACAATATTTGCATGTTTTTCTTATATGCAGCTATGTAAAAAAATAAAATTTAAGGTTAATTCAGCACATTTTTTCACTAATGCTCTGCATTTCAAGAAAATGGTGGGTTAAATAGAACTATGTGGAAACTAGACTCCTGATTCCCATTTTATATTTAAACAGAATATAGCTGAGGGAGATAGAAATTGATGTAGGGCTTCTTGTTTCCTTGCTTTTTCTTAGTTTTTTGCATTTTGGGAGGTCTCCTTTTTTTTTTTTTAAACTAAGACAATTTGTCCTACTGCTCTGCATTTCGTTATTCATACTTCAAAAAAATGTTCTAGGCTTAAGTATTAATAAGAAACGTGGAGAATGGAGTACTTTCAGTGGTTGTTGTACCTTGTGAAATTCAAATTAATGTGTTTTTTCTGAAGATTTGGGAGTGATGTAAATTATCTGCTTTTGAAAATATCTAACTAGTAAGGAACAAAAACTAAAATGGTAGACCTACTGAGTTAAAACTTCACCACAAATCAGATACAAGTAAGTAACATAAGCACATGCTAAAATGTTATCATGTGAACAATTCCACTGAAGTCAGTGAGAAATGCACGCTTAAATTTAGATATGTTGTAAAATGTCTTGTTAAATGAGGCCTTATATATGATTTTTTTAGTGCATTAATAAAAAAATTCATCAATTTACTGAATATCTCTTCTTTCAATATAATCTTCCTTATGTAAGCAATATAGAAAACAAATTTTCAGGCTTGAATTTTTAAGCATTTTATGATAGGCTTGCATGCATTGAAACAAATTATGTGCAGTACGTTTTTGAGAAGTGCTAAGGTTGAACAAGGGCAATTTAATTTAAAACGTACCCTAATATTCTCAAAATCATCCTTAGTCTCCTACTCCAAAACTTGTAAGAATGTTTTTAGAGTTTCATTAGCAATAAGTGCTAAGCAGACACGAAGCTGCAGGAAAAAGAACTTGACTAATTCTACTGAATACACGTGGGGTTAGTTTCCATTTACAACTCACTGTGTAAGAGAAAATGAAACCTCTCAAAATCCAGTTCTCTTTTTTCATTTTCACACAAAGCCCTTAGGGATATTCAGCCAGTCCAAATATATAAACTGGTTAAATGCTGCTGGTTCAGAACTTTGTCGTGAGCAATAAATTGAACACAATGATCTCAAGGCTATGTTTACAACTGTATGTTTGTACAATACCTTACATTTAAATTCCCATAGTACTTGAAATCAGCTCATTTTGTTGAAATACTTCTGGGACATAGGGAATGTATACCAAAAGAAATAATTATATATATTTTCCAATTTACTTAAATAGTCAATATAAATATCACCATCTACTGGCAGAAGAAAACATGTAGCATTGTTAACAAGTTTGTAGGATCAATAAAGTTAAAGAGGAAAATGGATTCCAGCTTATAAAACTCTTAAAATTCTGCAGAAATATTGTGAACTTCTTCACTGTCTGGCAGTGTCTCCAGATTTTACTCAAGCCAGCTGGCGGTGGCTTGCTGAGCAGCTTCACACGCTGTGGTAAGATTACCCTGTAAGATCAAGATGCTCATTCTCACTTGACAATAATAATCTTAATTTGATTTTATGAGCTGTTTCACACTCATTTTGGTCTCTGATTCCAAACACAAAGAATCTTATTTTAGTTCTCGGGTTTATTTTTTCCAGTTGTAGTGGTACTATTTGCCCAATATTATTTATGTTAGTGCAAACTTTATTTTCTGTTTTGTTTTGCTGTTGTTGTTTTCACATGTGAGTATATCTCTGACTTTAATATGGAAGCATTGCTGAGATAGGAATTCTCTTATTTCCTCAAATCTGAGGCTAGTTTTTTTGGTAATGGAAACATGAGGAAAATGTTAGCAGGGGGATATCCCGGGTTTTTGTTTGCCTTTTGGTATCTGAGTCCGTAATATGCTCTTCATTTGTGAGTTCAGGCTTTTTGAGTAATCCTGAGGGCTAAGCTTTTCATAATTTTGATAAAAGCTTAGAGTTTCTTGTTTTCAGCTGCCTTCAGGAACTGAAGCTTTAACTAAAACATTAAGTAGCACAAGACTTGTGGTAAAGTTGTGAGAGTTTGCAACACTGAGGTTGCAGAAGTCAAATCATGACCTGCTTTGGGCTGAGACAAATGAAATGGTTGTGAATAGAAAGAAGGGTATCCAGAGAAAAAGAAATGGCAGAATATTACCACAGCTTGGATAGCAGGAGACAAGAGAGAAACAAAGGTAAAATCTAAGATTCAGATCCTAGCAACAGGAGGAATGGAAATGTAAGTGGAGAATAGAGATAGTGGAGTAGGTTTTAGAGAAAAAATCAATAATCTAGAAGACATAAAAGTGTCCTCTCCAGAAGGAAAAAAAGGAAAACCAAGAGGACAATGTCATGAAAGTCAGGAAAGAAAAGGGTGTTGAGGGAAAACTACTGATGGTCCGAGAAAGACTGGGGAGAGTGAGGTTAAGGTAGAGGCTTAGAAATTTGGCTGGAACCTACACATCACGGTAGATTTTTGCAAGGCTCCTCCAAATAAAGGAAATAACCAAGAAGATTTGTTTGAAATAACATAGGAGCAAGATGATAGTGCAGATGTTGATGCATAATTAGAGATAGGTGTCCTCAAAGTGGTTTATTACCATAAACTAATACATTTGTAAGAGAAGACGTACAAAGCATAGAAGTGATGTTTGTTAAAAATATCTATTGCCATCATGCTGCTGATTGTGAAGTAGTAATGGATGATAGATGGCTCAGCAAAGCGATTCACAAACCCCTGTTTTAGAAGGTGCTGAATATGAAGGAGATCAGAGGTGATATCTTCAAGGACAGTAATTTACACAGTAGGTCTTTGCACTGCAGGTGCAAGAATCGACATGGCCTGCAGACAGTGGAGAAGGAGTCAGCTGAAAGGAAAAGTATTTCAAAAGATCCGTAAAAAGATGCAGGAAGTTAAGAAGGGAAGAACTGAGGGATAACAAGGTTTTTCTTTTTATGCCTTAAATCACCTTTTAATCACAAGGTCACCTTTCCACAGATTTTAACTGTGCCTTTAATATCTTCAAACACAGAGCACACAGCTCATGTTCAGGGAACATAATAAGCAGAGATAAATGCTTGTGCTAGGAATTTGTCTTAAGGTGACGTCCTAAGGCACTGGCTCAGAGTAGCCAGAGTAGCCACTTACTGTTCCGTGTTTGTTAGATATAAATTGTCCTCTTCTGCTTTCCCCTTCCTCCCCCTTATTCCTTTGGTACCTGTCTCTATTTTTATTTCTTTAGCCGGAGGAGCACTTTGGAACATCCTCAGAGCTTGTAACGGATTCTTCCTGACGACTGCATTAGTACTAAATGGCCCAAGATCAGGCTATCTTAATGGAACTGACAAACTCATCACTAGTCTTTTTGGCCAAGAGGTCAGCAGATGATTTCACAACACTCAGTAAAAACACATAGAAATAACTACCCCTTTTAGAAAATGAAAACAAAAACAAAAACATTTTATTCTTTCAAACAAATCCTCTGCTCTTTATTACGCAAAGCATTGAAGATCAGTGTCCTTCGCTCAATTAGCTATTGATGCTGCCTATTTTTATTTATGAATTTACCCTTGAGAAAATAAGAATGTGAAAAGACTCATCACAATCCCAGCTAGAGGTCCAAACTAACTGTCAAATTCCTCACTAAAAGGAGCAGGGGAAATAATTCAGCATCTCATGTGGTAAAATCTATCTTTTCCCTGAATGTAGAAGTCAGAAAAAAGAACCACTAGAAATCTGTATTTTTACTTTCCCAAGCTACACAGTGAACATGTCATAAAAGCCACAGAGGTGTTCAGGGCACAACCCCGCATGATGCCAGCAAATTCCTAGGGCTTTACTCTAACTCCTTAAGGATTACAGACTCTCTCCTTCTGTAGCACATGAATCAGTCTCAAACTCGTTTTCATGCCACCCCTGAGAGTAAGGAGGAAGGGATGATGTTTAACTCACTGATGAGAACTGAAGCACAGAAGTGATGTCTGCACTACTTTGAGGTCACTTTCTAACCCATGATCCCTATTCGTACCTATACCCTGTATCTGGGCCTCACGCTCTTATTGTAGTCTGGAATGAGCCACTTCACTTTCCAGCCAGAGAAACTCAGGCTGAACTGGTTCACCCTTGAATTTTACCTTGCCAGTCAGTATGAGGAGAACTTGCTTAAGCCATCTGGCTCAGAGAAATTAATCCAAATATTTTGCACAGAGGCAATATAGACATTCACCTCTCTATATGCCAGTAATATAGCTGGGGATGTCTCAGCTCATCACCCTAGAATCCTTCTATAGACAGAGGAGACAAATAGGCATTTTTAGGGCTAGATTCATCTAAACTATTTTGGATTTCTAAGTCATGATGAGACGAATCATGTCCCAAAAGTGACTTTTTCTCTTCCCTGACTCTGAAAAGACTCCACTGTCTAGCTCAAATACCTCCATATTTAGGAAGTATGTTTAGAGTTAGGTGAGATTAATTTCACCCACGGAGGCTAAAGATTAGCTTTTTACAGGCATTTAGGTGTCTTAAAGGTGTAGACAGGATCTTACTGTGATTTTCCAATATATTTAAATGACCAGCTCTCAAGAGAAGTAAGTGCTTAGGTGCTCTTGAAAACCTTACCAGCTGCCTACAGTCCTAGGTACTTTATCAAGTTTGGCTTGTGAGACTTCCCTATAGAAATATTCTCACAAAAAAATCAATTGAAGCTGATCTTCCTTAAAAACAAAACAAAACAAAACAAAATAAAAACAAGCCCCCCCCCCCCCAAACATGCAATCCCAAGAGACAAAGTAAGAGTCTTAACAGCTGGACTACCAATCCTATCCTTACATTTTGGTCAGATATGGAGTGTGTGACCCACGCCTTAAGATGCTAAGTGCCTGACAGGATCAAACTCTCATATCTTCAATGGATGTCCAAAATTCTAAATACTGTGTGTGTTTAATACTTACAGCCCTCCCCAGGGCAACTGACAAAGGATAGCAGCAGCATAGGAGTACAATATCATAAGTCATAAACATGTTCTTCTTGCATTACAATAGTTTGTTTCCTCCTCCTTTTATCCACTGACTGAAACCTCTTGCTGTCTTACCAGAAAAATATCTAACACCATTAAAATAGAAAAAGTAATTCTGCAATATTACAGAAAGACAATTTATTCTTTAGTACATTTATCAAACAAATGAATAGATGTGTCAAGTGGCTACCCTGCACATTTTATAATGCAGGATCCTCTGGAAGCTCCTTAGATATTGTAGACTTTCAGGCTCCTTTGGCAATATTAATCGATCAGTATGATGATTGGAAGACGTAGTAAAGGGTTATTCTGGATGTCTCTGCTGACTATAATACACAATCATAATCATTTTACTCATGGTACAATGCCATTTTAAATATGTTTTGTACTACTTAAAGTTCAAACTAAATTTGTAAATGTGACATTGTTCTGCTCATTCTCCTAACTGCAGTCATAGTAAATTAATCATACAGTCTGTAATGGAAAATATTAGCTAATGTCCAAACACTGACTGCTTGACATTACTGTCAGCTTTGTGTCTTTAATAATGTTATTGAGTGCAATGAAAGGTTGTTTGAATGGGCATTAATAACCTTTGAAGATATAGATGGGAAAAAAAAGGTTACTTATATACAGTTCTTCCACGAGAAAACAGATATTTACACAGCTGAATAACTGTAATTTGTCTGCATCGAGAATATGGGTTATCAAAATTAATACACCACTGTTCCACGGAGGGGATAGGAAATGACAGTTGCTACTTTTTTTCAGGAACGACATCTTTAAAACAGTTGTATTAGGAAAAAAAGGCTTCACCACCATTAACACATGCATACACACACACACGCTTGGATCCTATAAATATTTATCAGAGTTCCGACATTTTACACCAAGCACTGTAAGGGCTTAGCTATTTTTGTCAGATTCTACTAGCGCTTGTGGGCTTTGCAGATTATGACTTTTCCACAGTGTTAGAAAGCTTCTCTGTTATAAAAAGAATAAAGGTTTTGATGATTAATTACTGGTAGTCACCTGCTGTATTACGATCTGCATGAGAACATTAACATGGCAATCATCTCTACAGTCTTCTGAATAAAATAACCATGATATGCATGAAATCAGACATACATAGAGTGAATCACCAGTGGAAATGCATGTCTATTGGCTCTGTGAGATACATGATCAAAAAGACGATCTAGACAGAGCCACCAACTCAGCAGAGCATGAAGGCTGGAAAAGTAAAAAAGCCAGATGTGTATAGAGTTAAGAATGACAAAGACGCTAAACCTGCAGAGGCAGAAGGGCAAATTATAACACTCTCATAAAAGTGTAATCACCTGTCAATCAGAATAGCAGCTGTTGAGACTGCTTCAAAGTCTTTGAAGAAGCAAACAAAAATAGTCTAAGCAAGATAATGTGTTAATTGCTGTGTGGACCAAGACTAAAGCTTCTTCGGCCCTTAGGTGGAAGAAATGTCTTCTCTCAGCCAATGCATTTCTCTTCAGCTGAGCTGCAAACTATTTAAACTTCGCCATTCCTCACATATTGCTTGCATTTACAGCCACATTTTGAATATAGGGCAAAAATAACAGATAATCACAGTCACTCATAAAAGTGGGTTCGTATTGCTGCGAGAACCCTGCACTGTTGGACATCAGGAGCCAAAGATGTGCTCAGGGCTCGGGGGCTGTGCAAGAGCCAGACTGGCCAAGCGCAAGGAGCTCCAGGGTGTAGGGCCCGCTCTCTGCACTCCTTCTCTTCCGACTGCAGTGAGTGAAGCATCCTATGAGGGCTGCACTGCTGCAGTGCGTGAATAGAGTTACAAAGCAACAGAACACTTTTTTTTTTTTTGGTTACTACTTTCTAAAACTAAGACATTCATTACAGAAAATGCCATTTTTTTGTGTTGCAAAAAGCAGGTTCTTCAAAATGAAGAAAGCGTATTTTTGCCTCTGTGCAAAACACGCTGGTACACTTTTTATTTTCCAAAAGATTGTGCTTCATTCAATACATGGGGTACGTAGGACATAGGGAATGACCAGGTGTTCACTTTTTCTTATGCTCTCTTATGCTCATCATTCACTGTATGACTGTTGCCTCAAAACCATACGTTATCCAAATCATGCACTGAGTGCTGCTTCCTAAGTGCTACAGCCATGCAATTTCTGACTGCTTCAAAATTTTGACAAGTTATCTTGTCCATCATTACATCTCCCCTAGGAAAAAAAAGAATTTTTTAACCACTTCTTCATACTTGAGGAGCTAGAGGCAAGGAAGCTTGGCATGTGTCACAAGAGAAATCAGCGTTCAGAGCAGAATTACAAAGAAGGGACAGGAAATATTTTTTTCTATTTTATGAAATGCCAAAAAAAATATTTCCTTTGCTTTACTGAAATTTACTGGGGTGTTTTTTTATGTTTTTCAGGGGTGGCAGGGGAAAAGATTTTGAGAATGAAAGGAAGGGAGAGAGGGAGAGTGATGGTCTCAAATAAGCAAAGCGTCATTACCAGACACTCTTTAGATATGGGTAAGCCAGGTTTAACTCTTTGCGTCTTCTAAACCTCCATAGTAAATTGTGTTAAGTAAAAGTTAAGCAATTATCTGTGTTTTGGAAGAACCAGATTAGAGATATTGCGTTTCCAGGGTCTATTATTACCTTTCATACCTCTTGTGGAACTCTATCCTATACCTTAGAAAACTTCTCAAAGTGTACTCTTTCTTGCAAATAGTTTCACCTTTAAGAATTCTTTGAAAAATTCCCAGAAAACTCTATGCGTGTTTGGTACCTCACAGTGCTGTTCATTCGTTTAGACATCCCTGCCAGAGATGCTGAGCAGAAGAACTTGACCTGGCACACATAAATAACTTGAACAAAGACACTTTCCATGTGATAGTACATAAAATATTGAACTGTAATTCATCTGGAATGGTTAGGTTGTGTTGGTGCCCGTGAAGCTGTAATAAGTGTGACCAGTATGGACCAAGGATGGTATGAGAGAATCAGAATAAATACAGGCAGTAGCACTGTGAGCAGAACACCAAACGTTGCCTCCATCCACTTTCCAGAAACCAGAATCTTTCTGTTTTCCCTTAGCCCCAGCTAAATCTGACTACAGTACCCAGCTAAGCATTCATGTAATTTTCCTCTGCCTGTAAAGTAAATAGATGCAATTTAAAATGCTTATAGATTGCCACCTGGTTAGCTGACATTCAGGATCTTTCTTTGAACGTTTACATATAGAGCACTTGCAGTGTTATTCCTATTTAATCATACCTTAAGATGAGGGGAAAAAAGCAATTTTTCGATTTGATGTGCACACCATAAAACAAATCTCACTGGACAGGGATGTAGATAGCAAGACTTTTATTTACAGTTTTGGCACCAAGGCACTATCTGTGCTTGTAAATGTCTGAGGAGAACAGATTGGGTCGATCTTGTTCAACTCTTTATGTCCAGATCCCCAGCTGCTTATACAGGTTTTGAGTTTTCATCCAAGTTTAATCGGATTCCGGTGAGTTTTGCACCTCCTGAGATTACTGAACTCAACCACGAAGTAGTAAATTCCATACTTAATTTTTAAATCTAGCACTCTTCAACAAAGCATTCTTGCTGATAACTAGATTTGAACCCAGGCTTAAAATTAAACGTATGCTAAATTCACTGAAGAAGCAGACCGTGTCTGAAGTCGTGTGAAATGACCATTTTGAGGTTTTTATTACAAAGCACTGTCTGAAAGTGTGAAAAAACCCCTCTAAATTAGGGAGTAATTCTTGCACAACCATTTTCCTAGTTTCCAAGCCATTAAAGGCAAGGTCCCTTTAAGCCAGTGTGATATCACCCCACAAAGTACTTTTAGCCAAAATTACCAATTTTTCACCAGGATAATCTAATACATTTCTGTGATTGAGACATTTCTTTGCAAGCAAAAGATGTCTGTATATTGATCATACAATCGATTAACTTTTAGCAAACATTACCAAGTCTGTCAGTCCATAACAAATATATACCTATACGTATTTGTACATTTTAGAGCTTGAAAATAATATAGCAAATGCAGCATATGCCAAAGCTTCCATCCTCAATGGCCACTCCATCATCCCTCTCTCTAAAGCAGTGTTAGAAGTATCAGCAGCCAAAGTTATATGTACAGCACTGAGAAATGAAAGCAAAATCCTTGCTTTAGCAGAGACAGAGGACAATTATTCCCTTTCTTCTCAGTGGAGGTGTCAAAGGAGAAATCATGACTCTTTAGCCCCAAAAAGTTAGTCAGTCTGTATTTAAACAGAAGATCTTAGGACAGTTTCCTAGATATAGTGTGCACAACAGAACAACACCTGGATGCGCACTGCCTTTAACCATGTCATCACAGAAAGAAAACAAAGATCTTGGGGAGACAGACAGCAGACACACAAACACGGAGAGTGCTGAAGAGCAGATGTTCTCACCACTTATATTTATGACGACCTTAAAGGCACCAAATCTTTATTTTAGAGTAAAAGCATTTTGCTATTTTGTTTTCTTTTTTATCCCCTACTATTTCATTTTTCCTTGGATAGAGTTGCAAGGAGCAGGAACTGTTGAGATTTTCTGAACAAACTTGCCCTTGTAAAGAAAGCATAATTTTCAAACCATTGTATTGTAAGCCATACTTTTTCTTGCCAAAGTAGCATATTCACATAACTATCCTCTTAGACTCTCAGCTGATAGAAACTGTTTCTCTGCCACTGTATTTATTCATCACTCATCATCGTATTCCACCTAGATTATTTTGATTTTTATCTCATTCTTTTGAGGTTATTCTATATTATAGGGCAATAACTGTGCAACATGATGGATGATCAATTGACTCTGAGTTCCACTCAAACCTCAAAAGCATGTGCTAGCTGAAATGTTAAACCAATTGTATAATCAATGTTTGAAACAAGGCATTGTGCTATTAGTGTAAACCATGAAATTAAGGCAATTGCCAATTAAGCAGTAAAATAGGTTGGGAAGGAGAGAAAAAATGATTTAAAAATAGGCCTTTAATAAACCTTTTAAGAATAAAAAGACTTAAAGTCTTCACAAAAATTATCTACCAAACTACCAGTTGATGCATAGTCAAATACTGAATACCAGCTTAGAAGAATGATAGCATTAGAATAAATTTCCCTTTGGGTGATCTAAACTTCAAATAGTTAATAGAGCAAAACTTGAATATTGACTTCAAGATTTAGTCTTTTTTGCATTTTACATCAATATGCTGTACCCAGTGACTAGGAATATATCTATTTATATGTTATCATAAATGAAACTCCAAATTCAAATAGCGAGAATTAGAACTGACAGAGTATCTGGAAAAATATAACTTTAAAATGCATTTTCTTTTAACAGGGCTTATACCCTTTGCACTTTGTGTTCTACAGATATTCAAGCATTTAAAGTGTATACGGACACATAATACAGAAAAGCAAATGCTCACCTCCAAAGCTCAAATAATTGATGAGAAAAATATCAACTTACATAGACAGTCATATAGCAGAAAGCTGATGGTTTGTGTGTTAGGGTCCATATGCTATTGATTTTGTTCTCTCTGCAACTAATTAATATATTTATCTAACTAACTGACTTGAGAGACCCTTGACTGCAAGTACTTATTCATGTGCTTAGATAAAAGCACATAAATAGCTCTGTCACAATAAACTGGATTTAACACAAGCTTAGTATTAAAAATAAAGTGTTTGTAGAATCAAAATAACTCACGTATGATATTTTATTTATGAGACTAAAGTAGCAAAATTGTAAATTAAGATTTTTTTTCACTAAAAATACTTAAACAAAAACAGTGGCACTTTTTTTGTCTGAAGACAACTTACTATGGAAATTAAATCATAATTTTGAATTATTTTGAAGACTTAGTGATCTGTTTGCAGCTAGCATGGTGCTAATAGAAATTCTAATTATAACGATACATTATTGTGCAGAATTTATTTTTCGGTCAGATCAGCATGCATCATGTAAACTTTCACATGCAAACATCTAGCACAAAATGTAGAGTGCTATGGAAAGCAATCATGAATCTAAATTTCCTTTATGAGCCTTTAATTAAAAGCCCTTAATTTCTTCATAAACCTTTTAGGAAAAAAATGAAAAACAAAACAAAAAACAACAGAAATGTTTGCAAATTTTATAGTCAGAGTGAAGTAATTACAAAAATTCAAAAGGTCAAAGTTCAGGTCTGTCTTTCTTCAACTTAAGAAACACTCATGGAGGGAAAAGTTAATTCCAAAATAGAGCTATGTATAAATTATGTGAGCTGATATGAACTGCAGCATTTTTTTCTCCTCAAACCCTGCAGGTGGGTCACTGATACATTAGTTTTATAATGGGTAGTGTTTCTTGACTCTGTTATAGGATATAAATGAAGGTGGTTCATTTCAATCAGAAAGGCTACACCTATAAGCGAATTCACATGTTTTTTTAGAGATTCTGACTGCCACTTTTAGCAAAGGGAAGAAAAAAAGGAAAAAAGAAAGGAAACAACAAGTTCATGCTTTGCCAAATGTGCCCTTATAGCAAAGGAAAGAGCATATACTTGTATATACGCGCATTACTTGACTGGAAATGTCTCAGAGCTTTGGCTTCTGTTTAGCCAGCCTGAAGCACTTTTAATGGGATGTAACTTGCACTCCCTAAAGTTCAATATGCTTTAAAAGTTTCTTAAATTAGGCAGCCAAAATCATTAATCTCTTTAGAAAATCTTGGCAAAACACTGAATTCATATTGACACAAGGACTAGATGGTAGCAGACTCAATTAATGAAACCATTTCTCTCCTCTGATGGCCTTGCTCTTTCTCCCTGAAATCACCAGGGTAACGCTGGCTTTATCACAGCACAGAGAATGAGCTAATGTTTTAGGACGAGGAACAAACAGGTATTGATAAAATAAGTACTGAGTCCAACCTGAATCCAAGCACGAATTCCGTCTGCTTCCCAACGTCAAGGAGCTGCATCCTGCTCCTGAACCTAGCACTGAACCCAGCACCTCCTGCTTGAAGCAGAGGTTGGTCCAGGCGGCACAGGTCTGTGCCACCTGGACCCGCTTGCCCTTCTGCTCTCGGCTGTGCGTGTGGAAGAGGTCAATGTCCTCAACTGCTTGTCACCACCCCTTTGCTAAGCTAGGAGTGGTCCACCAAAAAAGCAGAGTCTTCCAAGGGAGTGTGTTGTCCATTAGCTGCAATGAGATGGTGGGGCACTGCTCTGACCTTCTATACCGTAAAAATACAACAGACAGCTAGGTTAACAGTCCCTTACATACTTTGTATACTGTACCTAATCCAAAAATTAAATAAAAATAAAGATAGAGATTATTCAAAGATAGACAATATCAAACTCTCATTGAAATCTATGTATAATCAAAAAGCCTCTTAATTTACACCTGTAACACGCACAAATGAAAACCTAGAAGCAATCAAAATATTCAAACATTTGGTTCATATCTCTGTTAAATTCTCTTATGTTTTTTCTAGACATCTTCTCACGCTTTCGGAAACAAACTCGAATGTGTAAAATAGCTTAGATGAAGTTTGCTCCTATTTTGTATTTAAGCTTCATCTCCATATTTATATGATACTGACATAAAAGATTTTCAGCACCCCAAAAAATTAAACTAATCACTTAGATGTGGTTTTAATACATAGTATTAGACAACCAATTCGGAACAGGCATCTCTATGCACATCTATAACTTCATATATATAATGTGTTTGTGGGCATGTGTAGGTTTTTGTGTATGTATGCAAACAGCTTCTCCATCCACAAAATGGGGATAATCATTCTTTCTTTACAAGTATCTTGAGGTTTAACTTAATAATTTCTGGCAATCGGTGTGAGATACTCTTAATGAATAACTACATATGGTAAGTGGTAAGGTTAATTATTTTGCTATGGCAGAAATCAATCACTATTAAATCCTTTCTAGCTAGATAATGAGGCAATCTTCAGTTTTTTGATTTGGCTAAAATGACTTGACAGAGTCGCATTGCTACCATATGTTAGAAACCCAGGAGACTCTCTTGAAGATTACAGTGTAGCTCACAGAAAATCCCTGAGTAGGTTCCAAAGGACTGAAAGAGAGTATAAAATACAACTTGCCAAATTTTATTTTATTTTTTTATGGTTCCATTTTATTCAATAGTGCTACTCCAGAAAATTATTTAAGACCCATACTCATAGAGTAAGCCCGTGGCTTTCCTCAAGGAGCGTTGTTCTGAGGTGAAAAATAATTATTGAAGTGCTAGCTTGAAATAACAACACAAAAAATGTTTGATTTCGTAAACCCAAGCTTTATTCTTGACTATAACACAAATTAGTCTGTCCATTGGAATGACTGAGATTCAGAACTTGCTGAATTTATTTAGGTCCATTATTAGATTCAGAACTTGCTGAATTTATTTAGGTCCATTATTCACCACAATTTGTCTTTGTTTTTCAAGCAGATAGGTGAGGAAGGCTACTTAAGGAGGTAGGTGAGGAAAACTAGTAAATGAAGAGTGATTTACGAAGCAGAAAAAAAAAGTTTATATACTTGAATGCCTGCATAGTTCCTGCACAGGTGATATACTAGAAGTTCTCTTCAATGATTCAATTTACTTATTCTACCGCTCTGTGTTAATGACATGAAACACACAGCAGTATTGAATGCTGTTCATGGATGGCTGGATATGCAAGCTTCTTCCAAGTATGGAACACAGATTTTCATAAAATAGGAAGCTCGAACTTTCACATCATTAGTGGAGTTTTAGACCATATGGTGCCAAACTCAAAGGTAGCCAGGCTGAGCTTTCTGTGTCAAACTCATTATCTCTTAAAACAAATGTAGTCTCATGCCTTCTGCAAACAGGAGATGAAAGTCTCAGCTTTCAGTTAAGGTCTGGTTTGTTCAAAATTAGGCTCTATGAGTGTGGAACAGTATCTTTTTTAAAATTCATCTTTTTTTCTCTGTTGAATCAAGGATCTTTCAAGTTTCTATTTCATTCTTGACGTTTTCTTGCCAGCAGTTACATGTGTACAACAGTTCTAACAGTAAGGAGAAGCCTCACTGGAAGATGGCTGTTTTTATCTGATTTGCCATTATGCAGTGTTTGAATTTCTCTCTGCATGCTCCCATCATAAAACAGTTTCAGATTCATGAAAAATTTAGCTGTGCACTGAGTAGATTCCACCTTAAGTTAGATGCATTTATAGGAAAAGGTGATGGCCTCGGAAATGGAGAAAGACACCTCTCTTCCCAAACTAAGTGTTTCTTCCTCCCCTGCTATTTATCTGTTTGTACTCTATCACTTGTTCTTCTCTTTTATTGTGTCGGATTCTCCCTACCTTTCATTTGTTTTCTTTCTTGTTTTATTAATCTCATTATATTAATTTCACAGGTAAGGTCAATGCCGTCTGAACAGGCCAGCAACATACTTGACTCTGCAGACGGGGTACCCTGTAGGAACAACAAGCACTTTTCGAAGCTACAGATGTTTGTGTACTGAACTGAACAGCCAAATATTTCTTGCTGATAAACTCTGAGGGTTTTCATTTTTCTTAACATGTTTGTTCTGATACAGATTGTCATCCTCAGCAGTGTAAGTCATGATTAATCAGAAGAAATGGGAAATTCCTGATACTATGACTAAGTGTGCCTAGCGGGGGTGGGGGGGGGAGAAAATCATCTTAGGATTTCATCAAATACTCTTACTGTTTTGATTTTCAAGAAGAAATACCTTTAGTCTAAGGATTTTACACAGCACTCATAATTATATTAAAAAGCTGATTTAATAAGATATAAGCTTCTAAGTTCCTATGGCATGCAAGAAAGTACATTTTAGCAACCTAAATATTTAAGCACTACAACACTTGAATGATAACTAAATATATTTAAATTATTGGTGTGAACATTCTTTCGTAGGAAACCTGCGACAAAGAAGCAAAATTGGCCTTCAGAGTCCCAGTCAAGGACCTGATATTGCTTGCTGTTCATCTTCTAACTACACAGTTTTTTAATCTCATCCAGACCATGTCCACTATTTGTGAAGAACCTTAAGTTCATGCCTAAGCAAATTCTATGGTAATTGTGTACGGGCCAACTCCTTATGCTTAGCACAGTCTGTGTAATTCATTGTCACAAGAAGTTATAAAATATGTTGGCATTTTTTAAAGGGATGTCTGTGAATAATTTAACTTGTGAATATAAATGGAGGTGGGTATTTGTAAAGGCTAATTTTAGCCTAGGCTGGATAATCTCCTCAAGTTCCTACTGTAATCAGCAGAGAGAGAGAGCGGCTCCTCCAGAGGATGTCAAAATAGGCACTTTTCTCTCTGCTAACTCCAGAAGGTGCCAGGGAGAATTAGGTTTGCAAGGACAGAATAAATCTTATGAACAATTAAGACTAATTCTATGGTGAACTCTAAAATGCCAAGACAGAGTTATTTTGCATGTCTGTTATTTAACTAGTGCAGTAGCAGAATGCCACATATGGATAGATAGACAAACATATAGCTATGCCACAAAGCAAACTAGAATTTATAATGCTAAATTTCAACCTGATGTGAAGCCTTCCAGGATATAGGATATCTTCACTTTTTTTTTGGATGCAGTCTCTGGAAACCAAAAAGTAGTTTTTACCTAAGAATCGTATCTACTGTATATAATACAATGTGCTTATTTTAAGATAATTTCTTTTACTCAAGAAAATTCAACACCCAAACCAGATAGTGAGATATAAAAAATTACCATTTTCACCATTTGCATTTAGTAATTAATGCTAATTCTAAGCAATCAGACCATCTGATAGAAATCCATGCTGACAAGTAAAACAAACAAGTTTTTATTTTGGGGTTTGGCATACAGAGAATCCTTCATTACAAATGCAATATGACAGGTAAAGTTGATTTTATTAGGCTGTCGGTTCACCTCTGTTTAATAACTGAAGCAGAAATACATATTTTTTTTAGAAAATAAGGCTTAATAGCTCAGACCCTGTTACTGTGTGGCCTCTTCTTCTAATACACATTATTTGGAGGCTATATCCAGATGTGCACTCCATGCAGCAACAGCATGTGAAGAATATGCTGTTGAGCTCTTTACATTTCTTTCTGGTGAGACTTTATGCAGATGATGTCAATATCCATGCCACCAATCACCAGATAAGATTTCCCAGTGAATAAATCTTATATAATCTCTATTTTCCTTTCACTGTTATTTACTACACTATATACTTCACCTCTATACCAGTACCATGCTCTGACTCTGCTTCTTTTTTTCTCTTGCTCTCTTTTTCTCCCTTCTATAGCAATTCCCAGTGCTGCAGCCCAAATCTGTTTGATATACCACACACAGGGGAAGGAGATGGATGGCAGAGCTCAGAGGGTTGTGGTGAATGGCGCAGAGTCAATTTGGAGGCCTGTAGCTAGTGGGGTCCCCCAGGGATCAGTCCTGGGTCCAGTCTTGTTCCATGTATTCATCAATGACCTGGAGGAAGGGACAGAGTGCACCCTCTGCAAGTGTACTGATGATACTAAACTGGGGGGGAGTGGCTGACACACCAAAAGACTGTGCTGCCCTTCAGAGGGACCTGGACAGGCTGGAGAGGTGGGCCGAGAGGAACCTCATGAAGGTCAACAAAGGCAAGTGCAAGGTCCTGCACCTAGGGAGGAATAACCCCATGCACCAAGACAGGCTGGGGGTTGACCTGTTGGAAAGCAGCTCTGCAGAGAAGGACCTGGGAGTGCTGGTGGACAACAAGTCAAGCATGAGGCAGCAGTGTGCCCTTGTGGCCAAGAAGGCCAATGGTCTCCTGGGGTGCATGAGGCAGAATGTTGCCAGCAGGACGAGGGAGGTGATCCTGTGCCTCTCCTCAGCCCTGGTGAGGCCTCACCTGGAGTACTGTGTCCAGTTCTGGGCTCCCCAGTACGAGAGAGACATGGCACTCCTGGAGAGAGTCCAGCGGAGGGCTACCAAGATGATGAGGGTGCTGGAACATCTCGCCTATGAGAAAGGCTGAGGGAGCTGGGCCTGTTTAGGCTGCAGAAGAGAAGACTGAGAGGTGATCTGATCAATGTGTACAAGTATCTGAAGGGGTGGGTATCAAGAGGATGAGGCCGATCTCTTCTCTGTGGTGCCCAGCAACAGGACAAGAGGCAACGGGCAGAAACTGAAACACAGGAAGTTCCACCTAAACCTGAGAAAAAACTTCTTCCCTGTGAGGGTGGCAGAGCATTGGAACAGGCTGCCCAGAGAGGTAGTGGAGTCTCCTTCGCTGGAGATATTCAAAACCCGCCTGGATGTGATCCTGGGCAATATGCTCTAGGTGACCCTGCTTGAGCAGGGAGGTTGGACTAGATGATCTCCAGAGGTCCCTTCCAACCTAAAAGATTCTGTGATTCTGTGATTCTGTGAGACATAGCCCTATAGTACAAGGAAAACAGAAAACTTTCTAGGGTGGAGAATCACCTTCAACCGCTACTAGGGCTAGAAGATCACTTAGACCATCACAGAGCATTTAAACTCCAGATATCCAGCCCTGAGGCAAAGAAGGTGTCCATCACCTTGTGTAGCCTGGCTATTCCCAGCTCCTACAGATTGAAAGGTGACCATTTTGAGGTTTAAATTTTGTCTGGATAAAACATTAGTCAAGATCATTGTCCAAACCTTCTTCATTAAAGTGAAGAAGGGCAGAAGAGGGATTTTCTGTGCAAACCAAGGGAGAAATTATCTTTGGTGACTTCTGGTAACAGAAAAAAAAAACATAATTTACAGAGACAGTGCTAGCTGGTGGAAGTGTAGTCATAGCACCCTACTGGCAAAGTGAGTAACAGTGGCACACACTTTGCTTCTTGGCCACCGGTCTCCATCACCCCCGCCCAGGTCCTCATTAATCTCACAGTAAAGATGACAAGGCAAGTGGCACACTCCAAGCACTGGTGTCAGGAGCCATGGTCAAAGATGCCATGAGCATGTTTGGAAGTGCTGATTGGACTGTGCTGGGAACTTCCTTAGCATTTTGTGATTTCACCCACGTCTGGTTCACAGTGAGAATCCTGGGATATAGAAAGCCGATCTAAAGAGAGGTTGTCCTGGGTCCCACGATCCTGTTGTCCTTCATACTGGGTTGTAAGAGTAAGGAGTCAGATGTGGCTGGTGACCAAAAAATTTCACCAAAGCCTCTGTAACAATGAGAGGACTGCCAAGCTGTCTGGTGAATGTTGTCTCTGTCTCCACACTGTCTCTGATTTCCTAATAAAAGAGTCTACTAGTTTAGAATCATAGAATAATTTTGGTTAGAAAAGACCTGTGGAGACCACCTGGTCCAACCCCACACTCAGAGCAGGTCCAGCTTCAAAGTTACGTTACATTGCTCAGTGTTATATCCAGCTGAGTTTTGAACATCTCCAAGAACATAGATTCTACAACTTCTCTAAGTAACCTTTTCCAATCCTTGTCCACCCACACTATGAACAAGATTTTTCTGTACATCTAGTCAGAATTTCCCTTGTTGAACGTTATGTCACTTGTCTCTTGTTCTTTTGTGTCATTTCTGAGAAAAGTCTGTCTTTGTCCAATCACTCATTAGGAAGTTGAAGACAGCAGCCGTGTTGCCTCCTCTTATCCTTCTCTAGGCTGAAATAAACCCTGCTCTCTTATCTTTTCATTGTGTGGAAATCTTTTATGTAGAGTAAACTTCAGTAACTTCATCTATAATTTATTCTATATATAGGCCAGCTCTAGAGAAGATCTGTACACAATCCTTTCTTTTAAGAATCTCACTTCAGTCACCCATACTTCTTATGTAAGAAGTATATCTGCTTCAAGAACTAGCTTTTAATCCAAGCTGTAAAACAAATAACTCTCTTGCTTCTTACCCAAAGGTATCTCTATGATAAAAAGCCGTTGTATAGGCTCAAAGTCACAGAATTGATTGTTTTCTAAAGAAATTAAAGGCATTCTATTAAAAGTGAATTTTGAACCCAAGGACTTGCAAACTAATCAAAAGGCATTACTTCCCTTTAGTTATACCAATAAAAATTTCCAAAGCTTGCTTTCACATTATAAAACTGTTCTACAAAATAACAAAAACTACTATGCCACTAGTAAAACAAAGGTAAAATTAGCAAGATTTTACATAATGTGTAGTGACTCTTAAATTCTTTTTTCCAAGGGAAGTTGTTGTGGCTGTGGGTAGGTATAGCAGCGAACTTCATACATAGGGTTTGGATATTTAGGGAGGACAGATAAGTAGTGTAGAGTCTGATCATTTTATAAGCATAATTAACTGTATTTACAAATTATATATCAGCTTTATAACAGAAGCAGATCTAATCAAGACAAAAGTTAATTAGTTTTCTCCAGAAATCTCTTCTTTTTAGGAAGTTGTACAGTGAGTGTCTCTAAATATAGAGCATTAGGAAGAAAGATTGTTCTCCATTATCTGTCATGGCTTCACTTAAAAACCCTGATCTAAAAAGCCCTTTGCTTTTATGGCTAAGGAAAAAAGAAGAACTTGGAATGAAATGGTACCATTTGATGATCTCTGACACATAAATGCTGTTTCATAGAGGCTTTGTGTAGAAAACAAAAATACTTTAAAATGCCATCTCTAACTGGTTTCTGAAAGAGCACATATTTCAGGTTTGAAGAATGAAATTGTTTTTCCACATATAAACATTCACTTAGGTCCCACTCCCACACAGCAAACTCCTCCAATAAAGCGTATGACTCACTGCCGGTGAAGGATATTGACTTTTCTTTCCAGCACTAAACATCAGACAAGCATCAGGAATACAAAGTTAATAACTAAGACGAAGCACAAACTAGTATCCGCTGACCCCAGGATTGGTTCAGTTCAGTAGTTACTGAGCTCCCTGCATGCTTTTCACGTGAAGGACTAGTTTTTATAGTTGTAGTAGACCCGCCAACAACCGTTGCCACCTCAAAAGTCACATTTTAAGCCCCCTAAGTTCCATCTCAAGCCTTTGTTTATTAGTTAAATGCAAATTAGTCAAAATAACAAATCTCCTCTCTTATATAACTTACAGAAACTCTTATTTCTGAGGCCGTTCTACAAGAATCTTTCTAGTATTAATACTCTGCACTCCCCAAACCACAGATATTTCTATCCCTTTTCCACACTTTTTATTTTTTTTCTTTCTTATTCACTGGCTCTTCAAGCATACACCTAGTCCTTAGCCTATCCCCCAAAAAACAGGGATGCTGGGTCACCTCCTTCTACTCTCACAACAGCCTGACTCATATCCTCTGATTTACTCTACTATCAGTGTGTCACAAACACTTCTGTAATGATCTAGTATCTACTCAATCAGCAAACAGTGCATATCAGAGTATTTTGTTTTGTTTGTTTTTAAGGTACTAAAATTGATGAATGTGTGTTCAGATTAGAAGATGTCAGGCACTCTTTCAGTGTGGGAAGAGAAGAAACAGTTTCATACTGCAGTTTTAGCCGTATTTCCAAGAAAGAAGAATCCCTAAAATGGTGCATTTGTCCTACCAACAAGTGCGTTTGTGCATGAGTCAGTGCAATAACTCTCTCAGACAGCCAGATCTGTATCTATAATATTCAAAAGGAAAAACAAGTACAATCATCTGCAGGCACCGAGAAGGCCAGGCGCAGGTGCACCGAGGACTAGGAGCGGCACAGCTGCTGGTTCGTCACAGGTAAGGTCTGCTAATGAAACTGAGTTGCTGGCTTATGGCAAACAAGCATTGCATGTGAATAAAGTGACTGCGGTACATCCGTGGCTGAAAACCAACAATATGACAGAAGAAACGAGAGTTATAAAACACTGACCTGGGGGACTCAGATGGAGGCTTACGCCTAATTAAAGTAACTAGAGTCAAACCCCCAATTCAAACAACAACATCTGTTAGGAAACAAAGCAACTGAAAAAACATTTATTATTACACTGAGTTTTAGGAGCAATTCACTACAGGCAGGTTAACTGTGTGTTTGTCACATAACTCCTAGGCATTTTTCCATGCTTTGTTAATAGCAAGGTATCTACGGGATACTTAAAATACGAAATGCCTTAAAACAAAGGCATTTAGACCGTTCCTGGAGAGCCAGCTGTGGTTATTCCTGTGTCGTTAGCACAGAGGCTTAGATCAGAATAGGAGTAAGTCATATTTCCCCTGAATCCTGCTGTTTCTGTTCTTTCACCAAAAGTTGTTTCATCTAAAATAAGAAAAGGAGTACAGTATCATAGCATTTTCCAACTGCGAGAATGACAGTTAAAGTTCAAATCATGCATTGAAAGCACCTCGTTGAGGGTAGGAAATTCACTGTTCAGCTTTTCATTCTCCTTTCTTTGACAACCCTTTTTTCCCCTCTTCAGAGGCACATGGCCGCAAACGCCAGTGAGGCAGACGACGAGCCTTGCGGCGTGTAAGCAGTGATTCACTGACACCCAGGCCCACTGGTCTCAATGAGCTTCCGATCCTTTCGTTAACAGCTTTCCTCTCTGTCACAGTTTCCTCCTTTTAGGTATACGCACAAATGTGTATATATAGATAGATGTATATGTGTGTGTGTGTGTTGTGTATATATATGCATATGTTGTATGTATATATGTATATATAAAAGGAGAGAGGGAAAATTCAGGGAACGTGATGGTTTCCCTCTGGAATTTTCCCACTGTATGATTCATACGCATTCTGAAAAACCAGAATGAGTGATATTCCCCTCCTTTCTGTGACTGACACTCAAGAATATTGCAGAAGCATGTTTAATGACATTGAGTTATTAGATTTGCTTATATAAATCTGAATGATGGTAAGTGCTTATATCCTAATTAGCTCTTCATCCCTGGTCATGTAACTATGCAGCACCAGATGACCATGCTTGCTTTGTTATGGGAAAGCTCAAAAAAGAGCAAAAAACTCCCCCAGAGTTCGTGCAGTGAATCGTTCTTAGATTAAACTGAATAGAAGAACGTCTGCAAGCAAAAAAAAAAAAAAAAAAAAAAGGGAAGGCGCAAGTAATCTTAATTTATGTTAATAAGACAATAATACGTAATACACATGTAAAGTTGTTGTATGATCTTCTTTGTAGCAGTTAATTTCCTTCTGAAGACTCTCAAACTTTTTTTCTTCTCATCAAAAATCTTTCTTTTAATTTTTCCCATATTGGCCACGATGTTAGTCACATACCCATTCAATATTATATGCATAAAAAAATTTAAGCAAAGACATTCAGGAAAGTTAAAATTGTAAAAGGAAAATTGTTTAGAGCTGAATAAAGGAGAACAAAGAACTGAAAAACATGTAAGATGATTTTTTTGCTTTATGATGCAAAATGCATAAATGCAGTTGGAAGAGGTTTTTGTCACATTTCTTTATCTTCTTTTTACAAAATTGCAGTCTTGATGGGCCAACAATAATCTTCTGATATGGAATTGCTGAAACATTGTTTCCTACATTTTTATCAGTACTTTTTTCTCTTTTCTAGTTTGAAATAGTGAATATATCTGTAGATAAATCTGAGTATTTTTGTTTTAATCCGTTTTATAAATATCCTTGGTCTCTATGTCTTAAGACCTGGAGGAAATCTAGACTCTGGTGAAGTTACTACTTTAAGGATGTTTTCTGTTTTTCATTTCCCTTTTTTTTGATTCAATGAACAAAAATACGTAATGTGTTCTTTAATACCAAATGTTGCGAGGCGTCTGGCTGAAAGATAACTGGGATGTGCCAAAACGCTAAATGAACTGAGTCATTATTGAAAAAATATATTATCACCAAATGCATATACAAGCATTTTCAACTCTTACCTCTCACAGCTAATGGATAATTCTCTGCAGTTAAAAAATAGGAAGTAAGGGTTTGATTCAGAGCCTTGGCTTTTTTATTTACTTAATAGACTTTGGACTAGAGATGAGTTGTGTTAGTGGGTGTCATGTCTTATAAATGCAGATACCATGTTAGCTGAAAGCAAAGCTGGACAATGCACTTCCGTGTCGACCCAGACTGCTCTGGTAACTCTCAGATGAGGAATGGGGCAGAGAATGCAGAAGCACACAAGGCGAGGTGGGGCACAGCGCTGTCAGAAGCACTTGAGCTGCAATGCACTCTGTGCGACTCAGACAGCACCGCTCACAAAGGCCAAGGCAGGAACAGCTCTCAGAGGGGTTTCTAGATGTAAGAAACTTGGAGTATGAGGAATTTATTTTTCTGTTATTATTCTGCATGATTTTAAAAATTAACTAACTGAAATCAGTCACCAAATAAATACAGACTAGGAGTTAAGATACTACCTAGACACATCTAGATATGCAGAAACTTTAATCGACCTGATTAAAAACAAAATGCTACAATTAAATGCTGATGATGTAGCTTTCTGACTTTGCACAGATACATTCTTTGGTATGGCTGCTGAAAAATCATCTGCCAAACATGAATGCATTATCTGGAAACATGTTCCTACATAACAGTTAACCCATGATGTGATTTCTTTCAGTCATGACATGTCTTTTCTGCATTGGAAGATTTGGCAGATATTCAGAACAAGAGTTATCCCTGTTGACTGCTACTGTGAACTAACAATCCTTTGTAAGAGAGCTACAAACACCTTGTAAGTTCTCCCTTAGTTGTAAGTGGCATATGATGAAAGATTTGCAGAGGTTGAAAAAAATCCGACTAGGTCAGCCTAATGTAGCTAGAATGCAGTGAAATTCAGGAATTCAAAAACTTCAGATCAGGTTTCATCCCAACTCTCAATAAAAATCTAATATTTTAATTAATTTTTACAGAAATAAATTCTGAATAAATTTATTTCAAAAGTAAAATGTTTCATTAAGACATCTTTGGTCATTTCAGAGTTCTCTAAATCAAAATGCTTATTTTTTTCTTAATACACTGTCCTGCTAAATTTCTTTTGAAGTCAGTTTAATATTAAACTATTTTAAGTGTCATATTGCTAAGAGTAATGTTTCTACTGATGTTCCTGATATCTCTATTTTTCATCTTCTGTAATACACCAGAATTTTATCTCTGATTATATATCACACAACTCCATCAGAGAGAAATCTACAGCATGCAGCTGAGAGAGATAATATTTCTGCTGACCTTAAGGGAAAAAAAACAAAAAACACAACAAAAAAGTCAAAAAAAAACCCACCAAAAACTGGAAAGTCACGCTCAGTATCTGTAAAACAGAACGCTGACAAGAAAATTCAATTTTAAATTTTGTGATATGTTCCAAAACCAAATGCTTTGCACTGTTAAAAAAAAGTGCAATGTTTTAACTGATCAACATGTGATATTCAGATTTCTTTCCCCATTAACAATCTGATTTTGAGAAAACTGAAGCTTTCTTTGGGTAAATAAACGAGCAAAATATCTATTTGCGATGTTTGGTTAAACTGGTAACATTTTATATCTATTTGTGTTAACTAGCACAGGTTGTCAAAGAAGTATATGTTGGCACATAATAATCTAGCTCTGTTAATAAGAGCATACTTTTTAGTAGGAACATCAAGCAAGCTTCATTTTTACCACAGCCTATTATGTTAGGGAAACGTCTGTTTTCTAGCTGTTGCGCCTGTCTAGACTGCTATCCGCAGCTTGTACGCATTACGAAAGCCCGCAGCTGGTCCGTGCGAAGGATGCTGTTTTGCAGCCCATCTGCTCCAAGGAAGAGATCTGTAACACTGCCCAGTTTGGAGTAACGCTCTGTTATCACTGTAGTTGTGGTTTCTAAATAGAACTCTGAGATAATGATGTTTACTTTCTACTTTTAGTCCCAGTAAGTTAACTCCTGTCTAGACATATGGCTATCCAGACTGCAAAACCAGGGACAGCTGAGAGCTGAGGGAACCAGGCTGGGGAGTAGCATCCTTTCATTATCGTGCCTTGCTTGATCCCTTTAGTCTCTTTGAAACTGTGGTGCTGAATGTTCTCAGGAGATGAGAAGGTGTCGATGAAGCTAAGTGAAGTGTGAACAAATGGAGGTCCTAGAGGCAGGAAGTGTGAGACAAAAATAGAAGCCCTTGCTTGGAACTATGCATATTATATACCATTAATCTGCTATGACACTTCCAGGATTTCCTGAGCAAGACCTGAGCTTGGTCTTAACTTTCAGCAAAATTTTAGAATGAATCCAACACGCTGTCTTTAGTGGTGGTCATAAGTGAAAGCTTAAGAAAACTTTCCACATCCACGCTGTACTTATTTTACAGATAGTAGCAGAATTCTTTTCCATTATCTAGTTATCATTTAATAATCTGAATTGCAAAATATGAGTGCAGGTCACTCATGTTAATTCCCTACCTATATAACGTGGTTAAGGGGACACTTTCTGTGAGCTGATTTATACTATTTTAGGTTTAGCTTGCTACCTTAGGACCCAGCCTACCCTTACTGATATCAAGTACCACTGACTTAAAAAGGAACTGGAAAACATCCTTGAGTTAATATAGCAAGAAATGTCAGTGGAAGTAATAAAAAGTTTATTTTTAGGTGCAGATTTGGTAATCAGGCTCTGCAATGGACCATTTGTCCTCATTCAAACTCCCACCGGAGATACTAAGGTGGTGAGAGAACCAGCAGAAAGGGTGTAATGTCGGTCAGGGAGCCTGATTAGTGCCCCCCTAGCAGCATATTTGAATCCCTCGCATGGATTGCTCTCGACTAATGCGGCCCTGTGACTTGTTCCTTTGTTTTATCTCTTGCCTACCTGGCCTTGATTTATGATACCTCCAGTTCTGCTTCTGTCGTCTTGTCCCTGTTATTACTTGTTTTCTGCTATATACCTATCTCTTGGCATACAGAAAAATAACTGCCAACCTTAACTTTGATCACATATTCTACCAGGATTCCGAGTCTCGTAACTTGTAAATCCATGTTTCCAGCACTGGTTCTAGCCTCATTCTTACCTTTAGGAGTAATCGTTGGAGTTCCTAGTAAGGCGAACCCAGTAAAACATGATTTTGATGTGCAGTGATAAATCAGGAGAAGAAACCAGAGAAACCAGACAAAGCAAACAATTTCAATCCAGAAATACACTATGTACTATTAATTGGCTTTCTACTCTGCTTTTAAACTAAAAATTCTTGGAATTCTAAAATGGAAAGAAACTCATGAAACATTGTACCATAGCTAATGTAGATCTTAAAGTAAGAGACAGCTGAGAGATTCTGTAGCATCAGATTATCTCTTAGCGTAATCCAGTTTGCTTGGAAAATCTGTGTACTATTGTTTTAAGGACTGTATCACTAGAACAGGTAGTCTATCCATACTGCGTAGAACTTATATACTCCGGACCCACATACGGTATTCCTGGGGCCCCTAGATGTAATGTGTGTGTGTGTGTGTGTGTGTGTGTGTGTGTGTGTGTGTGTGTGTGTGTTATATGAAGGGACAAGGATAGCGTGAATAGTGTTGAATGGTGCTGGAAGATCAACGAACAGAGCATGGCTAGCAGCAGAAACGTATGGAACAGTTCCCTAGAAGAGGATAAAGTGGTAGTCAGCGAACCACAGTAAAAACAAAAGACTAGGATACGTGGACGGTCTTCCTCCCACCCCTTTGAGTGCTGCGCGCTGCGGGAGATTAGAGGAAAAGCTTGCCCTCTTCTCTGGCTAGTACAGAAGCTTCTGTTCTTTCTGGCTTTTGCTGCTCTGCAGAGGAGGTGGAGAAGGCATCTCAAAGACTTTCCCATGATTTACCTGCCCTAGATGGGCAAGGTCTGACCTTTAATTTGGCTAGATGTGCATTGATTAGGAGTGAATCTCATTAAGACACAATCTACTGGGGGCAATGCAAGATAAAATATAATATTGATTGAAAAATAAAATAATCCTCCTCTTTCCCTCCCTCCTGACTGCTTTGGTTCATAATTAGCTTTCCCATCCAGCTTGCCTCCTACATGTTATGTAGCTGTCAGCCTGACAGGAAGCAAGATCATAAGAACGCAATTAGAAATTTCAAATTAGCAGTCAAGCACAGACAAGGGATAGGAGAATTTGCCTCATGCCCAGTATGTTGCTTGACTGAGGCTTGACTGCAGTAATGTGAGTTAAAGATTTTAAATGCAGCATGAAAACATACCTACTATTATTCTACAATTTGGAGATTGCATAGGCTCTTTCTTGTGCAGAAACACTAAGAGGAGCAAGTGATATGCAAGAGCACACATAGGATCATTTTCTCCCTGAAATAAAAGACTGAAAGGACTAGTTCTGTCCCACTGTGAAAATACTTTACTTTGGGAAAGCCTTAAACAGCGCACTTGGTCAACTAGCTCTGTGTTAGAGCAACAGAAAGGAACGGGATCAGAAGGGGTAACATTCCCCTCCCTCCCTGTTTATGAGCTTTTAGAAAGAGTGTTCAATACCATGACGAAGGGTCAGACAGTAATGAGATAAAATAGGATCTTTCTGAGGAAAAAGCAGGTTATGTTAAATGACTTCGGCACTGACACAGTGTTTGAGTCAAAAGGGTTTTTATTTTAGCAACACAGAGGCTAACATTCTACTTTAACAGGAGGTATTTGAAACTGTTAACCCCAGTGAGATCAGGGGACAAGGTGCAAGGTGTTAGCAGTTTATATGAGTCCAGGGAAAGACTGTTCCTGTGAGTTTCATTTGGCTTTGAAGGGAGGGATAAGATATATTTTAAAATTTTATTTGAAGCTATCAGCATTTGTTTTAGGATCTACAAGCTTTTAAAACAATAATTTAACAATTATTGTCATATTTATTCTTGTTGTTACTTAACTATAGGTAAATTCCATGGGAAGGGCTGTTTACAAGGGGGAAAAAAAGTAGTAAATTTGGTGTATTAGTGAGGTAGTTTTCTTTCTGAGACAAAAATATGTCTTAGTCGACCTATTAAAAACAGAACTGAATTAGTGTTTAGCCTCTGCTCAATAATTATGCACTGTAATGAGCAAAGAAAGCCATCGTTAACTGTGTTCAGCTGGTGTGTATCCCTATAGCACTAACTTCACAGAAGCTATGCTGTTTTACTCTCTGTCAAAATCTCGGTCAAGCTGAGAGCTTAATAAACTTTACTTCTAATGACCAGTTAATAGATTGCTGCATTTCCATGTTTCTAATCCAGGGTTTCAAAGATGTTGTTCACTGTTATGTGGTCTATCTAAAAGACTTAAAGGAAAGCCAGCAGCTTACATCCTGCTCAGTAAAAGAGAAGAAGCAACTGGCCCTTGTCTGAGAGGAAATGATACTGTAGGAAAACCAAAGTTATGGAGTCCATGAAAGGAAATATGAATTTCAGAGCTTCTGCTGGAGCTTACACGTTGCCACTGGCCTGGTGAAAACAGAGAAAAAAAGTCTCTTCTCATAAGGAGCTTTCAAACATGTAGTTTAGAAACCAATTACAAGATTAAACAGGAGGCAATGCTTTCATATTTGCTCTTCCAACTCTTCCCACCTCAGGAGGCAGAAGACCAGAAGAAAGAAAGACTGGGAGCAGAAGGGAAAACAACCGATGTACTGAAGTTAATTAAAAGCTCTTCTTTGCGTTTGCCAATATTGTACGCTGTCCAATCATTTTTCCAAAAGGTAGTGGATGAAATATGATTACAGCAATGAACTTTTTCATTCACCACATGACACTGAACAGGCTACACATTGAATGAGGATAACAAGTGGAGGACAAATGGAAAGGAAGAAGAGAAATCATTCTTCATAATCCCGATTAAGGGAACCTGTCCCAGCAACCTGAAATTTGAATGAGTGGGAGCTGTCTCTGGTCTGGACAATATGGACAATATCACAGTGATATTATTGTTCTGGTAAAAACAAAATCTGCCTGGACCCAGGGGAACATGATGCAGCCTTCATTTGTAATTTTGCATAAGAGCTCTGAAATCTTCTGAGTCAAACCTCCAATCAGGAACACATTCAGTACTTTTATTGTCAGCTCTTGGTAGCATGGCAGGGGTTTATGATGGCAGGAAGGTTAACTTCTCCTCCTCTACCCCCAGTAAAAGAAATTGTGGAAAAACAATATTACTGTTACTTGACTAACAGAACATTGGTATACTGAGATTGAGGAAAGAATAAAAACTTTACAGATCTTGAAAGGAGACTGATCAATCTTACATGTTGGACTCATTGTTTGGAGTATCATTTTATCTGCTCTATTATTAAAAGTTACCTGATTTTCTCCATGTCTCACTGAAGTTCAGTTTGGATGTTTGCAGTCAATATTCTTCTTTTAAGTCTATTTTCAAAAATATTTGAATGCACTTGTGGCACTCATACCAAGCTAGTATTTCCCTTTCCCTTTTTTCCTGCTACTGCAGAGATTCAACAGTTATTTTAAAAACTTTTTTTAGGATCTTTTGCTTTGCATTTTAAGACAAGTTTCTTCTTCCCACGGCTTCTAGTCCTGTCTTATAATGCAGACCACTGTCTTGTAATGCAGACCACTTCATCAGACCTTGTCATTTAGAGCTCTGTAACAGTTCTGTATCTGAGGATTTTGAGCTTTCCTACCCCCTGCAGTTTTCTGTTCTTTTAGGCAGAATTATTTTGTCTGTCTTAAAACCTATAATAAGGGAGAGAACAGTGAGGACCTCCTTTGAGGGACACAAAACAAAATCCACTGTCAAACTCAGATGAGAAATTTCGTAGAGGACATTCTATGCTCCACTTAATAATGTTATTAGCATGTTATCAGAAAATAATTATTACTTCTGAGGTTAGTGGATAACCTTCTATATCAAAACTTAGCAAAGAAAACAAAACTGCCCTGCAAAAGCATAATTTCTTCCTTCTGCTTGGAATTACTGCGTTGCAATTACTGTCTGGAAAAGTCCAATAGAAAAATAAGCACCTGGATTATTCGAGAAAAGAAAATATAGGTGAGTGCCCTGTTATTGCTGAAGATCTAATTAAAAATAATTGCTACTTAATTGTTGTGTAAATAATGACAAATTCTAAAAATACTGGATGGAAAAACAAAAGCCAACTTCTGTATGTCAAAGTGCTGAGGATGAGACTAAGAAAAATAAAAGTTCCATTGCTCTTTAGAAGAATAAGCATTAAATTTAGTAAGCAGAAACTTTACCCTAAGGAGAGACTGGAAACTTCAAAACCAGTTATAAATCAAACTAGCAAAAGCACTCCCCAAAAAATCCTATGTTAGATTTTCTAAAGCAGAAACTGAAAAAAAAATGCATCAAAGAAAGAAAAATGCTGATGTTAATGTACATATTTAGATATATCTGCATGATCATATTCACAGTGTGCAGAAGTCAAAATAGGAAAGCCCTCTCTTTTTAGTCTTTAGTATTTTACAAGAAATTTGTAATTTATTGCATATAATAATTTCGCATGAAATATAAGTTTCCATACTTGGAAATACTTATGGGCTTAGAGCCATGCTTACTTTTTACTAAAGAGCTTCAGGGAAAGATGCCCAATATGAGATTTAGATAGTGAAGTTCCTTCAAGAAAATGTGTTTTAGTCAAATTTGCTCTCTGGTGTGAGCTGCAGTTACAAATATAAACATAGATCTTTATCTATAGACATATATGAATGAGAATGGGAATTCGGTATTCCTGGCACTACCTTGGATTTACTTAGGAGTTAAATATTGTCTCTAGGGATCTATCAACTTTTCAAACTTTTTAACTTAAAGTTTTTCGGTGCCAGCATTCTCAGTGACTTAGAAGCGCTAAGCACTACCTGCAACAGCCACGGAAGCATCTCCCAGTTTTGCAGGCCTGATGTTACTGCAGCTCGGTGGTTCCTTGTACATGTCTTCTTCTTCTGACCAGAAATATTATCTGACTGAATTTGGGTATTATTCCTTATGTTTGACCATCTGGACTATATATTGGAAGCAACTGCAGCTGGAGAAGGGAGTGAACAGGCATGGCAAAGTGGGACCAACTGGTGGAGCAGAAGAGGGAGTATAGGGCCCAGGGACACTGGCTGAGACTGCATAGGACTGCCCAAGTTGGTGGCGGTGACACACCACAGATGTGCTTTCTGGTGTCTGGTTGAATGACTGCTCCGGGCATACCCTGTGAGTCTCCAGCTGCAAGGAGTGCCTGGCACCTCCCTGGGGCTGGGGCTGGTGCAAATGCAGCCTCACCTGTGGGAGATGTGCTCTAGTTGAAGCCCTGAGTCACTGGGTGAAGAAGCTGTAGGAGGAGGTGAGCAGACTGCACACCACCAGGGAGGATGAACAGAGGATCAAGAGGTCCTTTGCAGAAATGCGAAGGAAAGAACATGAACCCCATATTGCAGGGAAGGAGGGGCAGCTAGAAGCTGCATTTGAACAAGAGGAGAATGCAGAATCCCAAGAAGGAGGAAGCTGGAAGCTTGAGAGTTTGTCGGCAGTGGGAAAGCTTTTCCCTACTTGCAGCTGTGGATTTACAGAGTAGATCTAATACCCTGGTAAAAGCTGAGGAGGAGCAAGTTTCCTCAAGGCAGAATGGGTAGACACTGAGCCTGGACCACTTGGCAGCACCAAGAGAAAGCAGTGTGTAATAGCGGTTGGCAGCTCCCACCTGCAGTGATAGAGGCACCCACCTGCCAGCCAGACTTGCAGTGTCCGGAGAGGTTTGGGTAGCAGTAGATTAATGGTTAATGACTGTTTATGTAGCTGATAGAATCCTTAAAGTCATATTGCGGAGGTATGTGGTTTTGATTATGTGGAAAATCATAAAGTGTATAAAGTGTGTGTAAAATTGGCTAGACTGTCAGGCTCAGAGAGTTGTGGTCAGTAGTACAGGGCCTATCTGGCGACTTTCTTCGAGCAGAGCTCCTCAGGGGGGTCTATATTGGGGCTGATAACATTTAATATCTTCATGCCTGACCTGTATGCCGGGACATTTTCAGAATATTTTGAAGCAATCTGAGTGTTGCAATAAATGGTAACCACCTCCCCACGATCCAGCAAGGGTATATGTTTACTTCCATACTTCAGATTCCCTGAGAATTCCCTCCTCAGCGATACAGTAGACCTGATGTCTTCCTCTCAGATGTTAGACACACAGATATCCTCAGAGACTACTTTGTATTACCAGAAAATGAGAAGGAAAACAAATCCTTCTGCTCTATAGAATTTGGGCTCCACCTGTTGATCTATGAATCATTTATTCAGGGAATGGCATCAGTCCATCTGATCTGAGGCTCTAACAATTTAGACCTGTCCAACTCCACACACTTTAGTGAAGTTAATCCTCATTTAATTCAACAAGAATTCAGAATATGTATCAAATTAAGAAATTTGATTTTATAGAAGTAAAACTTCCATTTTGACTTCATTGTTCCCACTCATCTAATTGTTAGTTATTTTAAATATGTACTTTGTGAATACTAAAAGATATACTCTATAATATTCTGAGCACATATTTTAGATGTGACTGTAGCATGAATTGTATGTACAAAATAATAACTGAAAATGAACAAGAATACCGTAATGAATAATATGGTTTTTGTTATTTTGAATTTTCAGTTAAAATGATACATTTATCCCAAATGTTTCCATTTCTTGTAAAGCATATTTTCCAAAAGGATGTTATTCAATTGTAGAATTTCCATCAACTATGGAAATAAAATTTTAATGTTTTTAACATTTGCTTTTTAGCAAAAAAATAATTTTTTAGGATGTAATCTTTGCCAGAAACAGAAAGTTTCTATACTACCATGGAATACAAATCCTTGCCACTGAAGCCAGACCATTTGTTTGATAAGCAACGCATTCACATGGAAATGAACAGATTTTTATTCAAAGTAGCACATTTTTGCAAACTCCAAGAGCTTTTATTCAAACCCAATTATTTTTCAAAACCAATGAACTTTAACTTATATTAATATATTTTTTATCATATTCTTCGTTTCCCAGTCTGATACATTCAACTAAACTAGCAGGTATTTTTCATAGGAACAAATGAATTTTCACTAAAACCACTGAAAGTCAATTTATACTTACTCAGTTTCTTTTAACAAATTATTTAAATGAAAAATAAGCTGTATTTTGATATGGCTTATAGTAGAGCTACATTACTGGGTCATCCTCGGAACAGATTAGGCCATTTTTAATGAATCCATATTGAGTAGTTGTAATAGTCACATTTATGGTCCTCCCAAATACACACACCTAGGTACGGGGTGAGAGACAACCATATTGTTCCATGACAAAAAACAAAAGAAACAAACAAACAAAAAGGTAATTTAATTTTTGACTTATTTTCAGTGTAGAACTGTAAGACAATGGAAATTGTCTGTTACAATAAGCAAATAAGAAGCGTGATTCAGCTCACCTTGAAGCAGAGAAGGGACTTTTCCAAGCATCTACTTCGTTACAGGGAGCTATGAGTGTGTATTTTCGAATCACAGACTAATCATAGGATCACAGGACAATCTGAAGGACCAAATGGTCTGTGAGGTCTATAGTCCAACCTTCTGCTCACAGCAGGGTCACCCATGAGATCAGACCAGGTTGCTCAGGGCTTAGTACAGTCAGGTCTTGAAAACCTCCAAGGACAAAGACTGCAAAACCTCCCTGTGCCACTGCTGGACTGTCCTCATGAGGGAAAAAGTTTCTCATTACTTCCAGTCTGAACATCTCTTCTCTCAGTTTATGCTGGGAATCGGTCAGCATCCCACCATGCACTGCTGTGAAGAGCCTGGCTCCATCTCCTCGCTGACCGCACTATAAGCATGGGGAGCTGCTGTCAGCTACCCCCAAAGCCAACTTTGCTCCAGGCTGGACAAGCCCAGCTCCTCCAGCCTTTCCTCACAGGACAAGTGCCCCAACCCCAAACAACTTGGAATTTTGGCTTGATGAGTTGCTCACACTCTCCTAGCTAAGCCTGTAGAAACTAAATAGTCTTTCCATATGGCTACTGATATGAAGCGGGAACACCAAATAGGTGTGACTTTTGCAATCACGTTTCAAACAAGCCATAAGTATATATGGCTTTCTGGGAAAGAGATGAGGAATATTTAGAAAAGTGCCTGTATTTACTTCCTGGAAGATTTACGTAAATAAAAGCAATACTTTTACAGACGTGATTCAGCTGATCTACTCAGACTGTCTGATTGATATGTACAGAGTAATATGTAACCATATATGGATAATTTATTGTTCAATACAATCAACTTTTTGACTTCTGTGTTTGTTTTGACACTGTTAAATATATGCTTCTGTCTTTCTCCAGCTTTCATAGTACCGTCTGCTCTTCCTACCTCTTTCTGACCTCCTCCTTGATCCTTTTTTATGCTTTCCCCTGACTGTTGCTCTTTGTACTACAGTTCAGTGGGACCTGCTCCCGTTCTCCCTTACTGCAGTCCCATCTTGACTGCTCCTCTTGTGTGAAACCCAGATCTGTTCTGATGACTCGTAATCTTAGGATTTTTAACATGTCCCTCCATCTAGTTTCATATTACAAACTCTATGACACTACTTTTATCGTTAGGTTTGTCGCAGCTGGTCAGACCGTGTGCTATCATTTTTACCAGTGATGTTTACAATCTGCTAGCGTTCTTCATTTACTTTTCATTGCTGCATATAGCTGAACAGCAACAAGGCAACACAGAATCCATCCCTACTCTTGTAAGAATATTGCTAGCATTTCTATTGCTAAGCAAAGGAATTGCCATTGTCCGGCTTCCTCCCCATATTTCAAACTATGCAGGCACACATTCGGCATCCGAACTCATAATATTTCTAAGATTTAGATTCTTTTGTTCAAGTATCTGTCGTTGGTCCTTATCATCAATATTTTTCCTATTTTATTACTGTAAACTAAACAACCTCCTTTAAACTGTGGAGACTCTTAAGTAAGATTTATTCATAATTCTGGTGTTCTGAATATTGATATTTTAGTTAGTTATCTGCTAGTTATAGCTATCTTTCTGTCCTGTTCTGACTTCCCCCTTTTCCCTCTGCATTTTAACCTTACAAGTCAATAACATGCTCTCAGGGCAATTACACTCCTAAAACTGCTTATACGCTTTTTACACAACAGAGAACTCCTAAATCAGTAGAAATATAAAAGAGAAATGTTAAATGCATTCTAGATTTGTGTAGCTCAGTCTGATGGAGTATCTCAGTTTAGGTGGGAGAGATTATAGAATTACTTCATTTCTACATTTTTTTTTAAATTTTCATATTACTCTGATTTTATGAATCAGCTCACCAAATGGTTATTCTAATGCGGCTTTCCAGGTTTTCCTGGCAATTCCCTATGTGGCTATTGTAATGGCAATGATGATGAACAATATTATAAACTGGTATGGCTACAGTGAAGACATCACTCTTTAAAATTATCATCTATACCTTGATACTACAAATACTTCTGCATGAGAGTAGCTTTCACCATCTGAGTTACCTGATTGCACTCAAGGAACTATTTATGTGAGTGATATTATTTCCAGGTTTCAGAGCTAGAAGGCAATTACAGCATCACCTGACCTCCTGCTTTACACAAGCCAAAAAACTTCATCCCAAGGTTGTTGCATCAAGCACATATTTTCTCTCTGAGCAAGGATGCTTAGAACGGCACACACACCCAGTGTTGTGTGCTTACTCCTCCTCCATAAACCCAAGTTTCCTCTCTAACCTTTCGGACATGCAAATTAGATCAAGTGCTTTGGAGATTATGTGAAACTTGAACCGCACCGTCATTAGCATTTTCATTTGGATCAGAATGCACTTTTGAAGCAAATCTTTTGATTTGCTTTGTCTCAATTTACCATGATTAGATTTGCACTGCAGAGTGGCCTCAGAGTATACAAACTGGACTTCTTTTACGAAACTAAGTGAGAAGATGAACTCTAGGAGCACACCTGAGGCACTAACCCCTAGCAGGTGTTCCATGCACGGGACTGCACTGTATTTATCCATATTTGCCTAGTTTCAGATTCCAGCTATCTGCTTCTATGGAATTATTTTCACATGTGGAAAAAGGAAGCGTTTGAGTGTAGATTTCTAGAGTTATAAGAAACTTCATTGGCTCACTGTGCTATGTTATTCTACTTCCTCTTCTTTAATCTAATCACAATGAGAACAACTTCAAATATTCAGGAGGACAAGGAGGTAACTAATTTAAGATCAAATATTTCAAAGCTTAAATAATCAGGAAAAGGAAACAAAAACTCACTTCAGATTGAGTTCCTTTATTAATGTTTTTTTTTTACTATCAAAACTAACAAAAGAAAGACTTGTCTGCTGCTTTCAGAAATAACCATATTTCTCTATCAATAAAACTATTCTAATAAGCAAGCTATAGTTTGAGGAAGATCTCACTTAATCAGACTTGGATGTACTATCAACAGCCAAAAGAGGAAGATTAGTTTTCTGTGATGCAATCTGAAAAATTAAGAATTTTATTTCATTACTATTGTTAAAAGCATTTGTAATGTATCAAAGTGTAGGCAAGTCAAAAATTTGTAGTCAAAAAAGTGCCAGTGGAACACCCCCCCCACCCCTATATATACACATCTGTAGCTTTATCTTAATTACATTTTATGGATACTTATTAGCGATTGCAAGACATACGTCCAAAGAAGAAGTAGATCAGAAAACGACATTGTAGAACAGTTTCATCTATACTTCCTTGCTGAAAATGTATAATAAATGTTAGTTGTGACAGTGCCTACAGTCACATGACTTCAATATTCCACATCATGTCTGTGAAGACATACTCTATGGAAAATAAAAAAAAATCACATTTAAAAATCCCTCAATGCAAAATAAAATTTAAAAAAATAAAAATATGTCTGCTGGAAAATGCCTTTAAAGAATATAGATACAGAGGAACAATAAAAGAAAGGGAAAATATAGTAAAGTGGGACTTCACCAGAATGAGAAAGGGCAATTTAATACTTAGGCTTTTACCACACTCGCTCAGAGATTTTTTCCCTCTTTTGTTTTTAATTCCATTCATGAAATTTTAAAACTTAAAATGCATAATAAAGGTTAAGTTGACATAATCCATGACAGCAACATAATTTACACAGTGAAGGGTATTGTGTTCACTGGAGAATGAGAGAAAAAGGAGGGAAGTGTAACGTCTGACAAATTTTAACTGGAAACATTTTTGCTAAAGGGCAAGGATTCAAAAATTACTTGCACTTGGTTAAGAACAGCCCCTTTCCTTTGTAAGAGACATCCCTGACCAAAGGAGGAGCAGTATAATAATCACTATAATATCTGTAAGTGATCTTAAATATGCAGTGAAAGCACACTGTTTTTCAACATATATCTTGAGTTTATACCTTATTTTCTACCTTTCCTAACTGTCCTGCACTGAAGGTCTAAGAGAAGCTATTAGTAAAGAATTCTGGTAGAGAATTCCAGTGTTATCAAACTGTTAGCTGCTGCTAAATGATATTTTTTTTGAGGTGGATTTTCTTTTGACTAGACGGAAGAATAATTGGTCAGCCTACTGTAACTCATAGTGAAGTTCTGATTTTTTTTCTCTATTCCCAAGTCCAAACCAAGTGCTGAAATGCTTTCCAAATAAATGCAGCATGACAAAGCACAAGCAGTATTGTACTCTAAGCTGAAAATATATTCAAATAACACTTTTCTGACAATGAATCAGGGGGCCAGCAGACAGGGTTTTTTATATGAAAACAGACTGACGATGACGGTGGTGGCAATGCTGATCCTGAGACACGCACACATAGATACATATATGTGTGTGTACGTGCACGTATATGTGTGTGTATATATGTGCGTACATACATATATGTATACATGTGTATATATGTATACACACACACACACACACACAAACAGACATATATATGTGTATTTCACACATTAAAGTGGGACTAGATAACCTCCTCAGGTCTCTTCCAACCCTTTATCCTACACTCACATGATTACCTTTTTCTTAACACTTAAAAACATAAAGACCTATTGTGCTACATCATCATCTGATTTTACTGAATCCCCCCGCCCCTTTTTTTTCCATAAACACTCAGTACCTTTCAGGATTATGCCTTAAAATCTCAAAAAGAAAGCCCAAAACAAAACAGAAAAACACTCCCAAACCCAATGCCATTTATCCATAACCTTTTTGTCTCATTGAGCTGGGGGAAAAGCAACATTTAGTGAGTTGAATGTTCTCAGGTCTGTGCAGTGATTCTGCTACAAAATGTCACAGTGAGTGAGCAGACAGAATCTGAGAAATCCTCCTAATTGCAGAAGTCTCTGTGGTTTTCATTTGTTTTACCAGGACTGCCTTCAGTTATACTAATGTGTTTATTGTTTCTCAGTTAAATCTAAAGAGTTCTGTCTCATAAGAAACACTAAAGGGGTTGAAAACATTGTGGGGTCAGGGGGAGGGAGAGAAAGTTATTTCCTTGAGAAGCAATTTCTTTTTCCTCCTCAGTAGCAAAAATACACAAAACCGTTCCTTAATATAATGAAAGCATTCAAAAACCATATGTGAACAGCAATGCATATTTCTCACTTGCAATTCTGTCACTTTATATATATAGTTAATGGTATAAGATGGCATTCAGTGCTGTTTTCTGTCTATATACTTGTCCTTTATTCCACCCCCTTCCCTTCAACATAAACATCCAACACAGTAAATGTGTTTTCACACCTACCATGAGGAAGTGATGAAGAAGAAAGCCAAACCACCCTACTCTGTGTGAAGTTTCCCAACTATTCTTAATGGAGCGGTAGGTACCATGAAATGCGGATGGCGTGAAGCCTTGTACCACCCGCTCCTCCTCATGGAGCTCCCAGGCTGCTCTCCGGAGCCCCTGCTCCAGGGAAGTTCCTTATCTCAGCCTTCGGTGGCAGGGTAGACTCAAGACTCCTCTTAGCACCAGCATTATAACCTTACCTTTCTGGGCTGCAGACAACCCCCTTTAGTCGCAATCTACTTCAGATTTTCCAGCCACCTGGGAAATCTGCTGTGTTAAAACTGTATATGCTACCGCTGCTGTCCGGGCTACTAATCTGATTTAAGGCAAATTGGATCTGTTATTATTGAATCTACCAGGGCTGATACTATATTGTACAAGAAGTCAGGTATATTAAAAGCAGAATCTCTCATTTGACAGAAAAAAAGGAAAGGTAGTCTATATGATGAAAATACACCTGTTGTAGGAGTCCAGATCTTCAGAAAAGGACACTGTAAATTCCAAGCAATTCAGGAATTTGTACAGGATGACTGAAGCTTATATCTTCATACTCGCAAACAGAGGGGTATTTTGGATGTTTCAGAATCATAATCTGTTATATAAGTAAACAGATAGTACGGAAAATATTTCTAGATATGGCACCAACTGCATTTCTTTCGCTTACATGCAAAACGCCCTGGCACCAAATGTATCAGCGTTGCTATCTAAATGCTTGTACAATTCTCCTGCTTGTGGAAGGCTGATAAGACCAGTTCCAGCTTCCACCGAAAACAATGACAAGTCTCCTGCTGGCTTCAGTGGGACAGGGATCATGTTCAGAGTGCATCACGGCATACACCTTTCTGTTATAATCCCAACCCTATGTTACTTTTTAATATTTGTGCCTTCCAAAGTACAAGCAGCAGTAAAGTCTACAGCCCGGTTTCTCTAAAAATGTTAACTTATACCTTTAGGCATACCACAGAAGATAGATAGTCTTAAGCTCAGTAAGACCCTGGCTCTTGGTTCCTTATGATAAAAACTACTGATACTCATGCTCAGGTCTCTTGAGCATGAAAGAAAAGTAAATTACAAGCAGCTTTGTAATTGCCTAGGCAGCACTCAATTCTTACTTAAAACATCTATAGAAAAAAATGTATTATTGTATCTGAGGAATACTGGAAAGTAAACACAAGGAATAGCTTTCTCCTGAGAATGCAGAAAAAATGCCGCAACAAAACACACACACATGCGCGCACATACACACGCACAAACAGACACACACACACACAAAAGGCTTTAAGTAGCTGTAATTAGGAGATTATAGCTAGATTAATCTCAAAAATATTACTAGGGTCAAGGAAACTTTGCCATCTTTTGTCTTTTATGTCCTGACCTACTCAGTGGATATACCTTGTTGTTTCACAATAATGTATAAACTTATCAGTGAGGCATTCTATATCACCAAGAAAATGCAAGATCAATAGATCCTAGGGGATTTCCATGATTATGGTATAAAATATTAATTGTTTAGGGAAAAATTAATTATTTGAAATCTATCTCACAAGTCAGAAAAACTTTCTCAGTAGTGCTAATTTTGCTCAAAAATAGAGATGTTGAGAAATTCTGAATAAAACAGCTCTGTTTCAAAAGTGTAGTTTTGTTAAAAGTAAAATTGAATAACATTGATTTTGATAAAATAGTAATGCAGGGAAAAGTTTAAAAGAATAATTTTAAGCTTTCCTGGCTTATTTTTAAAATCCTGATCTGCTTTGATATTTTAACAATTTCATTTCTATTTTATTGTTTTGATTCATTTCAACTTCTATAGGAACATAAAAAATTATTGTGGTTATATACGCAGTATTATACAGATTACATAAATACTAGAGTGTGATTTGATAGTAAACCAAAATGTTACACCTTATTGAAAGAAAAAGAATTCCAAAAGTCCGTATTTTAAACAAGTTATATTGGAAAAAAATGGCTTTTTATTTTGATTAAGAACTTCTCATTTCAAAATGTCAGATTTCCCCATGCAATTAAAATTCCAATCACCTTTAATCTTAGAGCTTCCAGAAAACTTTTGACATAATTTAGTTCACAGCATGACTTAAATGATTTTTTTTTTTAAATATAAAAAATGTGAAGGATGTGACAAAGTGACACATTCTGTTACTCTTAAATAAAGTAACATGCTCATAAGATATTAATAAGTAAGCTTACATGCATATTAGAGAAACACATAAGCATATGAGGAAGGACAAGGATGCAAGGAAAACACCTTTACCAGTGGCCAAGAAGACGCTTACTTCAAGCAGCTCTTGGAGCTTTTTCTCTTCCTACTCGAGACGAAGACACTGTCTTGGAAAATGCACCTGGACCAGTAGGTAGCACCACTGTAACTTGACAGTCATAGTAATGCTTTTGCATTGTCCTCTACATTACAATCCCTCTCTACATTTTGAGATAAATTTTAAAAAGCTTCCTAGAAATTAGGGTACATCTAGAAGAAAATCCATATTCTCTGGGAAACTTGTAAGTCACCTCATACTGGCACGATTATATGGATTTTCTCAAAATAAGAGTGACAGAAAATGCTCATCTTTTATTTGGCAAAAAGGAGTTCTGATGAAGCAAATCTAAATAAGGATTTTAAAATTCATGAACCCCTGTGGCCATTTTTATGACTGGATAAATGGTAAATTTATAGCTATGCTACAAAAACATGACATTGCTTATGACTATATTAGCAAATAGTACAAACCAACAGGAGCAAGCCTTTTTGAGAAAAATATATGATTTCCAGGATGTGACATTCAGACAATATTTATTTTGAGGATGGGGAGGATGTTACTTCAGAAACACTTTAGCCTCATCCAAAGGGCTGAATGCCTAGCAGCTGTTGTACTGCGCTAGGTCTTCTCCTGGAGCATAAGTTTAGTTTCATCCGTGATTCATGCTCTCCAAGACTCCTCTTGGATGTGATCCAAAGCAGGGTTAGTGGGGTTGATCAGGAGATTCAATTCAAAAGTGCACTCTTGATTTGAATGAAAATGCTACCTTGGAGGGACCCCTTACTAATGGGTCAGGTGCTTTGGCTCTCTCTGCACATATATACACAGAAAGAGAGGCACAATGCCAGAAGGACTGCACATTTTATTGAACAACTCTACGGCTCTGTGAAGAAGTATTCACAACTCTTGCAGAGGCATTTTGAAACAATCAAGCCCTTTATGCACTATGTTGTCTAATGGGGAAGGAGTCATGCTCTTTGTAGTGGAGTATGTAGAGCTCTGGTTGGTCTGGAAGAACAGCGTTTGAAGAATAAATAAGAAGTCTGCAGGCTGTGTGACAGGGAGCACAGTTCAGTGTCACACAGTTAGTGAACTGGAGAAAAAGAGTCAAATTTTAAAGGAGAACCTTGCTTGGCATGATGCCAGGTGGTCAGAAAGGTGAGTTAAGCTTAGCTGCTACCAGAAAGAAGATCAGGTTTTCTTGCATATGTAACAGTGGTCTCTGGCCATATAAAGATGTCTTTTCTACATCTCTGCTTGCTGCATCATTTACTGCTGAAACAAATGTTTTTCAGAGCAAAACAACGGAATAGAGCATGGTGAGATAAGGCACAAGCAAAGATAGAATATCTATCAGCCATTAACTGAGCGCTGAATTGGCTGAATTCCCACAAGACTGGGACTGCAGGAGTAACCATGAGATGCATCTATTCTGCTCCCCACTCCGACAAGAAAAGTTCCTCCATTTCTTATGCTATCTAAAGCAGGCAGGCTTGGCATAAAGAAAAAATACTAGGTCTATATTCAGCAGGTATATCAAATATTAACATTCTTGTCTATGTTAAATAAAAAATTATCAGCCGCAGTCATTTCCGCTACGACCCAAGGCAGATCTTAAAATGCAACCTTTAATCTGTTTTTGTTTTGTTTTGTTTTCTTTTCTTTTTGCTTATGCTGCCTGATTTATTAAGACTTCAATGGTCTACATGATAATTCAGTATATATTTTCCTTCCAGTTGTATTAAGAGTTAGTGAAAAGGTGATCATTCACTGAAAATTTTCATTACAGGAGATGGGTTGTTAAATCTTGAATTTTTCTAGTCTTCAAATGATGTATATTAGCATTTTTAAACATACGCATTAATGCAAGCACGTTCTACAAATATGTTTCTCCAAGGCTGAAAAATTTGGCAAAGACAAGTAAAACTTTCAATATATAACTATATACATATATGTATGCCATAGCTCATTCAATTGCTGTAGAGAAGGAATGATTTTCAAGAATGTTTAGGTGAAATTTAAAACAAATCTGTTCAGTTTCTTGATGTGTTACTGGTAATGCTGTTTAGAATATGAATTATGCATAGCCCTGAACGGTCACAAGTTAATTCCACATACCTGAGGGGATATCTTCTCAAAGCAGATGGTTTTGGGGTCTTCACATTTCCCCATGTGACATTATCAAGAATTGTAATTTTGAATGGTAAGTTGTCTACCATGCTAAGTTTGATGTAGGAGAATATGGAAGTTCTTCTCGCATTGAAAAAGTTTGAATAGAAGAACAGGGAAAAAATAGTGCTTATACCACTTTCTCAGATAAAGAATCATGAAGGCATAGGTGTGGAAAGGGAATTTCCAGGTCAGACTTCATAGATAGGCAGGTTGATATACCAGAATGTCATATGTCATTCTAGTACTAATATCAATATACAGGGATATATAAATCTTACATAATTCTACTGCGGCCGCTTATTTTGCTAATGTTGAAATTTATATTTATTTCATATGTCTTTCCTGAAAAATACTGATTAATTACAATGAAAATCTTTGTGAGGAAGGGTAGAAAAACGTATTGAAAAAATAATGAAGAAAACTTTTAACTGTCCAAGTAGTTAGCTTTATGTGATTTAACTAATCATATTCTGAGTTTCCGTGGTTCAATATTATATTTTTATTTTAAAATTCATCTTGAGTAAAACACATTATAAAATGCTAAAGTATATTTTACATTAATGTTGAATCAAAATAAAATGCATTAAAATAATTTATTTTGATTGTTGAATCCTAGTCGTTCTTTGTATATTCATTATCATGAACGTCATTCCAATTTGACATTCAAATGTTTTCTCTAATCGTCAAAATTTTTACATGATGGGAATTTTTTTTTCCAGTTCAATATAGATTTTAATTTTATAGTGACTGTCCAAAGGATAAATTGCAGTAGAGTGAGATTAACATATAGCAAAGCTCTTCTCCCAGATGCTTTACAATTTGGCGACATGGACTGCTACAGCAGAATTATGTGAAAGATTAGAAGAACGATCTATTTTGCAAACATTGAAGGCATGTCAGGGGAAAGAAATTTTAGATGCTTCTTAATAAAGAGGAGAGAAGGATATCTGGGATATTCAATATACAGACTGTTGTAAATCAGCCTTGTAAGGATGGCACTGTACGTTCAACATAGAAATGAGAGAATCACCTCAAGCTAGTGGTGGCCTAGAAAAGACAACATGGACATCTTTGCGCTGTCCACCAAAGTTCTCCAGCTAAGGTCTAAAAGGGAGCGGTCTCAACTGGAGTTGAGCTCAGCGTGAGTTCATTTCTAATCACTCTCCTTTTTCTCGTTTCCCAAGCTAGAATTTCCTAATCATTCCAGTTTCTGTTTAAGAAGTCTGCATTGTAAAATGTGTCATGCTGTCTATTTCCTGGACTTTATATGTCCATAGTCATCTTAAGTGCAAATTTCTCTCTTTTTTGGTGGAAAATCTTAGCTTTCCTTGATTCTCACTTAGTATAACTGACAGCTTTGCTTTATTCTAGTCAGTAGAGTTATTCTAATTTACACCAGTCGGTTTTTGCACCTAAAAAGCTTTTAACCTGTATTTTACACAATTATTGTAGATAGTCATCTCACCTAACTGCATACATCTGACTTTATACATCAATATTTATGAATGTCACCATAGGATCTTTTTATAGAAAATAGAGAAAATGTCACTTTTGGGACACAATTCATGTAATGTGTTTAAAATTATCTATCTTATGGTGAGATGGATGATGTTCTAGAAATAAGTGTAAAGCAGGCCTAGGGCGACAAGATGAGGACATACACACTGTACATATCTTCATTTCATCAGATGAATTACTCTTTAAATATATCCCTATATAATGGCAATGTAAAATGTTGTGGTAGCAAGGGGTGTATTGGGTTTTTGCAAAAAGACAAAGATACACAGTTCATCTCTTTATTACAGATGTTAAAGACAATAGAGCTGCTATGGCAAGAATGCAATGACACATTGAAACAGAGTGGACCAGGTAGTTTAGAAACCTTGTGTTTATCACTTGAGCTTTACAATTTATCTCATGCAATAAAGGGGCAGAATTAGAGAATGTTAAGAACAAAGCATATATATATATATATATATATATATATATAGTGAGAAGAGGCATCATTATGTGCATTTTTCCAAATAGCATTAGAAGAGGAAGTTAGAATTGTACAAATCACATTATATTATAATACCAGTGATAATTAAATGAACATTTAATTCAGGAATTGTTTTCCCCTCAGTTTTCTGTTTTTATCTTCACATGTAACGTTTGTAAACATAATGCACACGGATTCTGTTGTGCTAAGCCCTGGGAAGACTGCTATTTTCTTATATGTTATTGACAAAAGAATGTATTTAGTTTTTAAACTGCCTGCATGTTATACAGTTAACTCCTAGAATCTCAGAGTTTGTGCTGTATATAACCAAAATCTACAATTTTTATCTCTGGCTCCATTTCCTAGAGAAGAGTCTATGCTTTGGTCCAGTACCTATCCCTTAGGAAAGTTTGTTTTTGTGAATAATAAAATAGATTTTACTGCAGAGAGATGGTGCAGAAGTAAACCTACGGTCATGCTCTTTAATGCAATAAGTTATGTTCTATTATCATTTACAATAGTGTAAAGCTTAAGCTTGCTGAGTAAAATGAAGCATAGTGAAATTATTTGGCATTCTCGAATGAAAAGGAAAGATTTCATCTTTCTGAGGCACAGATGGCATTTTTAGCTATGCCTGTACTTGTTTTGGTAGCTATTCTTGAGTTTGGGCTCGAGTTCACTAAGCAAGGTTATCGGTATCAGTAGCATACATGCCATAAGCATTTGCCAACTTCTTTTCTATATCAGTTATATCCTACCTTGCTTCAAAGGATGGGAAATTCCAGTTATCTAGCAGTAACACACAACTCTGTACTCCACCAACACAGAATTTCTAATGAATATCTTGAATCATTCCTTCCCTTATCCCATCTTTGGAAGAGACACTTCCTACCCCTACCCCTAGGGGTCTCCTACCCCCTGCATGCACGCTGAACTGGCGAGGCAGGGTGTTTTTACATCTAATGAATCTGTTACTTTTACAGTTAATTAAGTGATTATAAGACCTGATGCATTGGCAGCTCCCTTAGTACAAGGGAGCAATGATGTTACCTGCTTCTTCAACTAGACCATGGTGGAAAGAAACATAGCCGTGACTCTGCCCATCACATTTAGCAGGAAGTGAAGCAGAAAAATGCCCCCTTGTGTGGGTTACATTGCCAACAGATGGGATGATCATCAGTGAATTTATAATGCTAAGACATAGTGTCTATGCTGGGACCTGGACATGGTTAAGATCCAAAAAGTTTAAATCTGTTGGTAGGTGATCATTTTAAAGAAGATGAGTAGATCCCCTGTAATAATCGTATACCAAGAGTCCCATACTGCTTTTATCCACCCTACCCCCTAAAAAAACATCATCAAGAATATCAGCAGCTTTGTTCAGTGTCTCTTCCCAATCTGTCTTCCTGAGCAGGGAGGCAGAAAGGAATATGTAACTAGAAGAGACGAGGACTCTATCATAACATTGGTCTCACGAACTGTCAAAGCTTTTTCTGAGACCATCTATACTTTTCCTGTCTCAGGGAATTACCAAAGCTGGAGATGTCATGTGTCTGTCCTGGGTTAATATTTGAGTGGGATGCATCTTACATAGCTTTACACATCTAAAATTTAAGCTTCCAGCCTAAGCTAATTTCTTATGTTTCCTCTTTAGTTAATAGAAGAGGCAACACAAAAAGGCAAACAGTTACACCTGTCTCAAAATTTGAGGCCTTGGGGTAACTTGGGGAGAAATGGTGGTGAGCCAGTGAGACTGTTTTCCTTTTCTTCCTGTGATGTTCAACTTCACACTGATGCCCACAGATCTTCCTGAAATTTCTGCACCAGTCAAGCCCGTTGACTTACTTGATACTCAAGCCACAGTGTGAGCCCCCACAGTGTAGACAGGGTGGATGAACTTCAGCCTGACCTAACATGAGATTATAAACATAGCTTTTAGAGTTCTAGGAATCTCTTACTTACCTATTCAAGCCTGAACCAATTGTCTTGATTTAAGAGAATAGTATTACCAGTGAAAATTTTAGTTGCTAATATGGAATCAAATGTAGTAATGATAACTTAAGTCATAATTCCGGATTCTTATCAGTTAACTGATTCATAAATAACCATGGCATTGTGCATTGTCACTCATTCTTCCTGTGCTGTTACTTCTGAAACATTAGACAAAAGCGCAGATAAAACGATGATTTTATTATATCAGCCATTTACAATTCTGTTAGAAATTCTACTAGTGGTCTCCTCCAACCCTTTTACCTATTACGGATTAATGATCTTCAAATTACCTGCCTTACAGCTTCTTATTTCAATTTAATTGTAATTATTTTTGACCTTTGGAACATTAAATTGTGCTATCTTCATGTTGACCAGTCAAATATGGAACTTCATTCTTAGTTTGGATTGGTGTTAAACAATATTTACAAATATTTTCCCCTGTGATGAGTTACAAAGACAATAAGACTTTATAATTCATCACTGAACAGATGAATTTACTGGTGTAATTCAAAGAGATCTACACAGCCAGCATTTTAAAATTTGCTCTACATCACTGTAAGAATGAAACTAAAAGGTAAAAAGCATCAAAAGCAACACATTTAAGACGTATAAAATAAGAGTAAATAATAGATCACAAGAGAGCGTATTGTTACTCTCATCTGTCTTTGATTGTCATCTCTGTATGTTTAGGCAGTAAGAAAAAAATTACTTTGCAAAACTCTTACTGGAGAATTGTTGTGAAGAATTTTGCTCCACAACGTTGATTCCCATGGCGTCACAGGGTACCCTTAAGTATAGGATATCTAAATGGAGATAAAATATTAAAGGTAGTATTACCATTGAAGTTCCTAGTATAAAGAATAAAAAAATTACCATAAATCGGAAGGCTCAAAATCTGGATGTGATACTTCTGTGCAGAGGAATTTAATTTGTCCATAGGCATATGCATGTGGATTTAGCAGTGGATTTAGCAGCAGTATGGGACTTTAACAGGGGTAACTCTATTGCAGCTTTGCTGATTTTCATCAACTGAGGATCTGGTCCATAAAATGAGATAGCTACATTGTACCACAAAAAAGTGCTTCCCTTAAGCCAGTAACTTAAAAATAATTTATAAAGCAATCTGGTGTTTTAACACTGTATTTCCTCAGCATAATAGCGATAGGTTGCAAAAAAGCAAAGCTGATCTCAGATGTAAATAGCAGTATTTTATTTCACAGTAACTCCGTTGATTTTGTCTCTTCCATGAGATAAAACAGAAGATAAACAGAGATTCACCACTAATCCATATTAGCTGTTCAAAATTAACCATGAGGCCAAGACATGGTTTCAGAATAGCACTTTTTATAAACATGGACTAGGTAAAAAATACAAATCATTTGAGAGTAGTGTGAATTCAAAAGGTTGGATAAAAAGACAGAATAGAGATCATTAGGACAGAACTATCTGAGAAACAAAAAGGTACTGCAAATGAGTACAGTATGGTCTGAGGAAAGGTCAAAATCACAAGGTAGCAGGCATTTAAACACTTTCAAAGAATGTAATGAAAAAGTGGTCTGAAAAAATAGAACTAAGTTTAATATGCTTAAGTCTAAAAAGTAACCTGGAGTGGAAAAAAAAATGAATAAATTTCCATACATTGAATTTTCAAATTCTGAATCCTAAACATGACAAAATAAACTTTGAAATACCTGTTAGCATTGCAGATGTGCTTCTTTTTTAAATATCTTTTGTAAAGATAGCCTACATATTAAACAAATCAACAAAATCTTTTCACATTTATCTTTTCATATGCCTGTCACATTATGCTGCTGAATGCACGCTAGCTGTTCTTTTAAAGAGGATTAATGGTTGCTCAAAAGAGAAGTCCTACGTTAATTTGGAAGTGATTCATATGACCCTCTTGCACAAAATATTTCTCATACAACCCATTCTTGGGAAAAATGACTGTCGCAGTTTGCTGTGTAGTCACTCAGGAGAATCACATCACATACCTAATATGTAAGTCAGTAAACTTATTTATTTATTTATTTTAGGAACTCTTCAAGTTTGCTTTTTTATGGCCTTGCATCTTGTATGGCCATTCACTTGTGTTGAAAATGAGGGTAAACAAAACCTTGGAATATATTTTCTTCTATATATTTGCGATTAGGAATGTAAATTCCATTTTCAAGAATGAAGAGAGACTTCGACAAATTACTGTAGGGTAAAAAATTACTGCATCCCAGCTGCTCAGCTGCTCCATGTGCCTTTCCTTGTCCAGTAGCACCTCAGAGAATACATGATTTAGTGTGATGTAGCTTACTTAATAAAAGGGAGCTATGATACTGTGTATTTATTGGGGAATACTAATGATTGTCACACGGAGACTTACTGTGGAACGCTTGATTTATAATGACCAGTTACTGCATGGTAACTGCAGGTTTGCCAGAACTCTTAAGGGTTTCTAAAAGCCCATATCCCCTGCCTTTCTAAAGGCCCTTTGGTAATATTTGCAAAAGTGAAACTAGATTATTATTTTTTTAAGCAGTTTAGGATGTTAAAAGCCCAGCTCCTTCTAACTTCAGTAGCATAACAAAAGGAAAAAGGGAAATCAAAGTAACAGACTTCAATTAATTATTAATACACCGAGAGGCTGCTGGGAGTGGTCTTGGATCCATAAGAAACAGCCCTTTTCTTATTACAGGGCAGATCTGAATGTGGTATTATGCTTAAGCAGTTTGGGAAGTTACCCAGTTAAATGAATTAAAGAGAGACAGAAAGAAATACAAGCTGGAGATGGCTATATACCTACTAGAGCCTGTCTCCAGTGGGAAGCTATCACTGGAGAGCTGGAGAGTTTAAAAAGCGTTGAAGAAACAAACCAAAAAGCCTTGAGTGTAAAAGGTGGAACACACAATACCGATGAATCCCCAGGGGATGATCATCCAGAATCACGTCCTGGACCCTGTGCTGAACTCTAATTCTCCCATCTTGGCCTAGTGTAGTCATTCCAGCTACTGAATTGCAGCTTCCAGAAAGCCAAGTCATAAGCAAGTATTTTTGCAAACTACATTAGGATCCTGTCTGTGTCTTTACTGACTGGGTAAATCTAGTCCTTGGAAGCTTTTGTCCCATTGAAGGTTATTTTACTGACTGAGTGGGCTTCTTGGAAGTGGAGGTGATAGTTATGCCATAAAGGACATGATTTTAAAGGGCCTCTGATGCCTTGTATCTGCATTCTAGGTTCTAAATAGCAGCACTTTGTTGAGGAGAAGAAAGCCATATATCTTTAAAATTCTGAACCTTAAGCATTCAGACACATACATTATTTCTGGAGGAAAAAAAAAAAAAACCCACTCCTGAAATGATTATTTGTCCATATTCAATTCTGCACTGGTTTAACTTTGAGGCAGTATTTTGAACTAGTTTATAATCAAGCTTGTCCATCTCTAACAAGGAAAGTCATTAGCACTGTGTATCCTTTGTATCTCTCTGCGTGTTGCAAGTGAGCCTAGCATATGCAAATAATTGAGGTATCTGTATTTTGAACATAAACAAATATGCTATAATTAGCATCCAGTGAAAAGAGAAGGGCAACGCACGCAAACTGAAATAAAAGAAATTCTTTTTAACGTTAAAACAAAACTGCAATAAAACTTTTTCACCTATGGATGATTGAACATTGGAACAGGTTTTGCAGAGATACTGGCGTTTCCATCCTTGGAAATATTCAAAACCTGACGTAGTCCTGGTCAGCCTGCTCTAGCTGCCCCTGCTTGAGCAGGAGGCTGGACGGGAGGATCTCCAGAGATCCCTTCCCAGCTCCCCTCTTCTGCCATTCTGTGATTCTATGAAACTGTTACGCATAATCTTACCTCACCTTCTTCCCACCCCTTCACAGCAGCTTATTGCCTGGCCTTGATAAGGCGTTTCTGAGCAGAGAGCTTAAAAACAGCATGCATGAAATGCTGGAGGAAAAGGAGCTAGTGGAAGAGATGAACTGCTGTTCTATAAAATCTAGGATAAACTGGTCAAGCACACTGAAAGCAACATATGGGCATGCAGTGATGTGTGGAAGTACCAGTAAATAAATAAAGGCAACATCCCAAACACTCACACAGGTGCTATCAGTGCTTGGTAATCCAGAGGAAACTTTAAACATGATACAGTTAAGAAAAGTTTAGTTATGAAGAATTGTCTTCTGGCACTGAAGACTCCAGTAAGAACTAAAAGGTATCATTACATTAAGGGCTGGACAAATCCTAAAGGGTTTGATGTAGCACTCAAAAATATTTAAAGAAAGCACTTAAATTTCTTCACAAAAGGGAAGCACACTCTATATCCATTATATTTCTCATGTTCAAATACAAAGCGAGCTTGAAAATGACTTCAGGAAAACCTTAAAAATAATATTCAGTGAGGTTCCTTACTGCAATGCAACACAGATGAGGGTAGCGGTGGAAACAATAAGGAAACCCTGAACAAACCAACTCAGTCAATACTGAGAAATTTAAAAAGGGAGGTGTTGTCAATGAGAGAGCAATGTAACTGTGGCTAACTGAAGTATGAAGCAAGAAAATATTAAAATGCAAAGTGTTTTAAAGACAGTAGGTCTTTAAACCCTAATACTAAAATTGAAAGGTGAAAATCTGAGGGCAGCAAGAGCTCCAACTCTGAAATTGAAACTGGAAAAAGACAACCCAGAGGCAACATTCATTCAGACTGATGATCAGTCTGAAAGAACAGAGCCTGAGGGCAGAAGACATTCAGACCCTGACAGCAGATTTGAAAGGAGAGAGCTTTAGGGCAGGAATCACTCAGGCCCTAACAATGAGCTGGGATGGACAGATCCTAAGGGCAGCATGCACTAAGGACCTGCAACTGAAAAGGTAAGGAGTTAACAGAGGACCGTGTGCATCTTACAGCCTCTGATAATGAGCCTCACTGAACCTCTGTTAAGTTCTAGCTATCACCAAATACTGAATTTAAATGAATGTGTTGTACAGCATAGTAAAAGGTCTGGAATTATAATGAAGAAAGGGGAAAAACAGGAAAGGCAGCACAGCTAGTCCAAGAATGATGGTGAGGCCTTCAGTGTGCAAATCTAAGCTATCACTTTACATTAACAAAACTGACGGGTCTAAGAGCTTTCATAATGTGAGATATGTCTAATCAAAAGGAATTATCTTTCATTAGAACACTCCAAGTTCTGCAGCAAAACTTAACAGAAGTGACTTTCTCTACGCAGTATATAGTCTGCGGAACGACATTTGCTTTGCTTTGTCTCACCAGTATGAACAATGTACATTATACAATTCATGCTCTTTAATTTATTAAGGGAAAAATGATATAAAATATCTTCCCCTAAGATGGAAAGATGGGAAAGAGGTGTGTAACGCTGCTGTTTCCGAAGAGAAAAACTCCTTCTTAGTATATTTTTTTGCAAGTGCTGTTTCTTTATAATAAGTAATAAACTTTCAAACACACAAATGAAACTTTCATGACCATATTCAGACTGCCTAAGATAGGTATCCTGGTATTTAAAAAAGATTTGTTTGGTGCCTGTTGATTGATCTAGATTTACTAAGTTAGGATTTTAAAATTCATACATAAGTCAACTGACTAAGAGGCACCTCTGAAGATCTCCAGAGGGTATTTCAGAGCACCTGCTTGGGCAGCTCTCTCTCTCTCTGTCTGCATTGATGAAGACTAGGAGCCACAGCACGGATCATCATACTGAGGGGAAACCATCTCAAGCCAGATGATGGGAAACACCCGCCCCTCTGAAATTCCACCTGAAATTCAGGATGTCAGTCCTCTCCTGAAGGCCTCCATTAGAGCAGGACACTCCACCATTTTGCATATGGTGAACAATCAAGAGGGAAACCGTGGCGCACTAGTCTGGACCCTTAGTTTAAGAAAGAAGGTTCTGGAATTGTGCTCCCTGGAAGACTTCTACGTTCAGTCAATTAGTGTCTAACGCAAAGGACAAAAACACCCATGGATGCTTACAGATAACCAAAGCACAAACTCCAGAATAAAGCTGCAGAACTGCAATACGGAATGATATCTCTTTGATTATATAATTACTTTCACTGTTTGTGTCATTCTATTTCATACTGAGTCAAATTTCTTTCTTTTCCCTCTGTTGAACTATGTCCTCAATTAAAACTGCGTCCACTTTTCAGGGAAAGATGCCAGCTGCTTTGAAGTTATACAGGGGTTTGTGATAGTACTTCAACTTTGCCAAATATATGCTGAGCATGCTGTTTCTTCATAGGAACCAATAAGCTTTCAAACTTTTATCTTTATTCTCTTTACCCCCAGACTATTTTAGGTTTTAATTTAGAAACTGTCTCGCTAGTAGGATACATATTCTTCCCATGTCCACAGATTCTGTTTCTTCTTTCAATGAGGTTGTAGTTGATGCCCCTTACTGGGAACTTTTACTCTTACTTTGACTGTTCTGTGTCACAGCAGCCCTTATATATTCAAGAATTATGAAAGTAATCATGCTCTGAAGGACTATATCCCACTAGAGCTAGTGATATGGTTCTCAGATTTCCAATTTGCGTGTTTTAAATTAATGACTGTTTACTCTGTTGTACAATAAAAAAAAGTAGTTATCACTGGAGCTAATTCATTACACAGCACTTTATTTCTGAGATTCACAGTCTTTCCATCTATAGGACACAAACAATTACAATAAGCATATCTGCCACGACATAAAAAAAACATGTAGAATACCTGAACTACTCTTTGAAATATCAAGTTATCAGAATGCCATTTAAAAGCTTTTTAAATAATATATTTTCTACCTTAAACTGGTAAGAAAAAAAATAATGAGGGAGAAACTGAGGGAAGATGCCATAAGTTTGAGTTTTAATCTAATGCTGACTTTATTCATTGTAATGTTACTTGCACCATTTGTTCAGCACTGCCTTCAGCATTTAAGGGAAGATCAGACTGAATGTCTATCCAGCTAGATAGAGAACTATAGTCTTATCTGGGGTTCATTCCGACTCGCAGTACTGTCTTAAGTAGTAGGGGAGGAGGAATACAGAGACTATTTAAAAAGATTAACCTGTATATTTGAGATAGGAAAACGCTCCTAGTTCAAGATGGCTACACTTGCCTAATAGATATGCAGACGTTACTTTAAATGACAAAACTAATGTATGGAAGAAGGAGAGACTTCTTTCACATGTTACCTACTTTCCTATTTCATTTTGATTCTTAGTTACAATGATTAACAATATGTAAATACTATAGCTAGGATATAGGTTAAGATTGAACTTTTAAAGGGAAGCAGCCATTGACAGACCGGTAGTATTCATTTAATGAATGTCCTTACGGTTGCAGTACTGAAAGAGGAATGAAAGCAGACAGCATTGTCCACAGGAAAAGAGTTGTGAACTATGATACTATTAGTTTCTTTCAGAATTGTTGTTAGCGTGCACTTTTATAGTATTTAAGTATTTAGTTGAAGTCAATAGATTTGGGCTTTGCTTTACAGATAGCAATGGAAGAAAAAGAAGGGTTTTAATACCGCGAAGAGGCTCTTTGCATATTATATACGTGTTTTCCTGTGCGTTTTCTTAACTACTTCTCTTAATTACTATTCTCAATTTAAATTAAGTCAGACTTGGGAACTCATAGTGTTTTTATCATGAAAAAACATGCATGTATTCATTCCTAAGTGTTTGTGCATTTCCTTCTTAACGCATCCTCTATTGCTGAACTTCGAGAAATATTTATCTATTAAAATTAATATATGTTTTGGTAAGTATGTGTACGTATTATCAGATAGCCATTTGTATAAGTGTAATGTAAGGTTTTTTTTCTTTCCATTTTTAAAGGCAAACAATGAATGTGTAACATAAAGTGAAAGGCAGATTATACTGCAGTCCGAAAACTCTCGGTAACTGAAAAGCTTATGGTACATTATGGAAGTATTCGAAATAGCTGATTATTGTAATAAAAGAAAAAAATGTTTCTGAGTGTGAGCAACGTTATGCTCTCTCCTTTGCAAAAGAAATTAATCTCATAAAAAGACTTCAAAGTTTTAGTACTACTGTTTCAGAAATAAGTTATGCTTACTTCTTTGGTCAACCCAATAAACTAATATGAAAATGCACAAATCATTTACTATGATGCCAAATGTCTTCAAGGGAAAATAACTTATTTTTCAGTCCAAAGTCTGAGAACATAAAATTGAAATTGTGGTTTGTCAGTTTGGTGAGGTCTTTGAAGAGATAAGAGATGTCCTAAAGCTACACAACTAGTGTCCAGTGGCTGAAACTATACTAGATTCAACATCAACATGAAATTATGAATCAAGTCAGTGGAAGATTTCATCAGGATGTTGTCTCAGACACAGAATTAGGGCTTGGCTAAATAACAAACCTTTAAGCATGATTCTGAAGTTCATCTTGTCTAGCTAATTTCATCTGACTTCAACAGAAATTATATAAGGGGAGCACATCTCAGAATCTGGTCCTTCTTGAGGTTTAAGTCACCTTCAATTTACTCTGTGAATCAGTATCAACAATTTGTCATCTGAGGAAGCTGTGCATTGACTGCAAAACCCTTTGGATAAAATGAAAGACTGGAAGAAAGTTATTCTGAAAATGTATTTACTGTAAAAAGATTTTACTGCACCTCTGAATTATAGGTATGCCCCGTCGTTCCTATCTAATTCTCAGGCCTCACATTGTAGGCAACAACAACAACAACCAAATTATGTGTGTGTTTGGAAATATATAAATATATAAGTATGAATGTTCTTCTTACATACATCCTTTTAGAATCTAAACCTCAAATTTGAAATAGAATGCTGTTCTAGTTGCATTCCTTATGACAAGTAAATTGAGATCCAAGAGCTGTTATTTGAAAAGGTAAAAGTGATGTTTTCTTTTCTTTAACATTTAACTAACATTTAAAACCTTGTGTAGTTATTAATGAAATTTAGAGAAAATATTTTTTAACCTAATAGAATCCTTTTCACTTCATTTAGTAAGATGGAAACTCTTACATTGGCTTTCTGTCTCCTTTTCTGTACACTTTCTCCACAAACATCTCAGAATATATCAGATTTCAGTTTGAAGATTTACAGTTTAGAAGTATTTGCCTGAAAATGTTAAATATAAAATCAAATGCAGTAGGACAGAAAAAAAATGAAAAAATTATTCCTATTCTTTTAGTAGACCATTTTTCATAGTGAATTCAACCCTGAAGAGACAATACAGAAATCTCTGTAATAAAATTACAAAACAAATATAGTGCACAACATATTGAAAAAGGTTTAGCATGTTAACAAGAACATTCTCTTCTTTTGTCAAACACACTTCTGCTTTCGATAAAATAGATCTATACACAAACCACTGCACTGCCTCAACAAACAGAGCTACGCTTGACATGAATTCATGAATAGAAAGCAGTATTAGTTAAAAAACATTCAGAATGTAATGCCTGATAACATTCAGCATTAATAGCTTGCATTAAAGCCCAATGAACTCATCAGGAGTGCTTTCACTGAGTTCAGTGAGCTTTGGACCAAGCCCTGAGCCCTGCTCAGTAGGCTTTGCATCAAACGCGATTCAGAGTGCAGGAGACCTCACTGCCTGCACCTGCACTTGAACATGTGAACTTGTGAACATGCAGAGAGTGTAGTTTCCAGCTAAGGCTCAGTAATGCAAACGAGTATAATTTTCCTCTAGTGGTAGTCACTGGGGAGTTGAATGATGGATAGCTACCCTATCTGTTTTGCAGACAGTGAGGCTAAGGCTCACATGCTCTCCCAAGTGACACAGTAAGCACCTGATAGATTCCATCTCTACTTGCTCTGCACAGCTTCTTGCTTCTCACTGTACTAAAGCGTTTCTGCTGTAATGATGGAAAATTAACAAATTTGTGTGAAATTAACAAAATCCTCTATTTGAGGATACAAGGAATGGCCACAAAATTACTTCAAAGTGTTTAACTACTGTTACCCTAGAGCAAACCATCACATCTATTTTTCTTTATTAGCAAAATTTTCTTGGAAATCAGGTTAAAGAGGAGGTAAAAAGAGTCTGAAGAGACCTGTGCAATGATTTTTCACTGGTCTGCTGTACCAGTATGAACTCCACTCTTGATTAGTTGTATAACAAAAGATTAGTTGTTTAACATAAATTAGGTCTTTCTAAAGGTAAGAGTGAACAAGCGGGCAGGAGATGGCCACGAAGCACAGGTAGGTAGCGAGAGTTTACCATTTGCATATGAAGTGTTTCAGTCACTCTGGTCTTGTAATACAAAGGGATGTACCAACAAAAACAACAACAAAAGTAGATAAACATAAGACATCAAGAATACACTGCACATTCCCTTGCAAATTATTTTAAATGTTCTCGTGAAATGTCAAAACTGCCACAGCAGTCCCCTAAATTTGGTTAAGTAAATATTTTCCAACTCCTTGCCAGCTTTACTGGCCATTATCTTCCTTTCGCTATCTTGCTGTCTGTACTTTCAGCAGTACAATACAGATGTAAGGACACATGCTGGGACACAGTATCCTCTCTCATGCTGTAGGTTAAGTTAAATACGGCAATAAAGATGTAATAAATTAAGCAGGATTTTCAGAAACATATTGCTTAATGTTGGCTCAGCAAATCCCCTTTAAAACATAAGGCAGAAAGACATCAAACTGCCACTGAAGGAAGACAAAGTTACTGTGGGTAACTTAGGCTTTCTGAAAGTCAGTTCACTTATATTTCATATCTGAATGTGGACTTAGTTACCTAACTGAATGTTCTCAACAAACATCTTTAGGTGTTCCAGAACTTTTCTTTGCTATGGTAAAGGAATACCAATTAAAGCCAATTAAATCTACAAATCCTCTTCCTCTTCTCCCAAAATTCCTCTTCCAATTTATATAATTTACCTTAATCTTACTATATATTTTATAATAAATTGATATTATGGCCTTGAGTGTTGTCCTTTCCTCATCATGATAACTGCATGAGGTGGGGTGCTGAGTCCCCTGGAATGCTTGCTGGAAGGATTCTGTACGCTGTGGTTTTTTTCCTTCCTTACAAGTTTTTCAATAGAGACTCGGGTTATAAATCTCTCTACTGCTCAGAAACCATCTACCTAACATAGGGGCATATGCAAAGAGGCCTTCTGTCACTCCTGAGGCTGCTTGCCTTTTCCCACAGCTCTCTGACAGCATGTTTATGCATTCAGAGGGCAGCCTTAAAGAAATTTGGCTAAAAATACCTGGATCACCATCTTTCCCCCCTCCAAGTTCCTCTCCTTTTCTCTCCATGTTCCACAACCCTCGTGCAGATTTTGGATAGCTAGCAAAAATGAGGTCTTGATTCAAGGGTACAGCTGATAACATTTTCCCTGCTTCTTCCATGAAAGGAAAGTTTAGTCATTTCTGAAAAAAGATCTAAGGGAAACATGTTGTTCAACACCTGCAAAGAAAGAATAAAGTCTCCAAACTGAAAAGCGTTCCTTAGTGGTAACACTGTCAGCACATTTCATCTTTAAAACGTTCATTTATTGCTGTTGTTTCTCCTGTTGAGCACCTTTCTCTTTAATCCAGAAGCTGAAATTTTTAATTACAGTATGATTCAGATACTGTGGAATCAGGGGATAATGAACATACTCAGCAGCTCACAAAAATAATATAGCATCTATCAAGATCTGATGTTCATTTATATCGACCCTAGTTCTGGCATTGACTTACATCTTCCCATTCAGCAATGGCAGAGGAGTACTAAATTAGAACGCTTGCAAATTAAATGGAAAACCTAAGGAGCACTCATCCGCCGTTGAAATCTTTCTCATGTGTGTGGAAATGAAGTAAGATGCACATGCATTCATATATGATAGAAATGATGCTGCAGAGCGTGAAGTCCCTACATGAATTTGAAAGCTCTCAGACACCCACATTTCTAATTGTTTTAGTACAATTGCTTTGTAGATAATGCACTGTTTAATTTTTACTAGAACACCTGCTTCATAATGCTCAATACTGACATTAGAAAATTAATTACAAATTATTAAATTCATAATACTCCATCATTCTCTGTAATGCAACATTTAGTGCTAAAGCACAGCTATTGAATGACACTTCTGGTGAATGGAGCCAGAATGTCTGGTCATTAGATGATAGCAGCAATATTTTAGGTAGTAAACAGATGTCAAAGGAATTCATCAATACAAATAAAAATCTGCTTAACAGGATCTAAAACCAATCTTTTAAAGCGCCAGTAATTTAATTATACTTTCCATTCACAAAGAACAAACTTATATTTTTACTCAAACTGACCTTTGTTTTAGATTACAACAACAACAAAGCAAGCTAAAGAGGAAAATAAGCACTCTTTAAAGTCTCCAGAAAACAGCACAACTCCTCTTTGCCCTGCGACAGACTGCAGAACCTTCCCGTAACATAACGGCCACTGGCAACAGCACATGGAAAACAAAATCTCTGCGATTATAGCCACTAAGAACATATACAACCCATTTCCCTGATGACAGTGTTCAAAATGAGAAGCTGGGTTGGAATGAACTGGAATATACCTATAACTGAAAAAGTATAATGCAATTAGGCTGTCACCTTTTCCATATTTTTTTTTCCTTCCTTCCTCTTTCCTATTTGTGGAATCTCTTTTGAGAAATAAAAATTAAAGGAAGGCTTATGGGCTTGTCTGAATCTTCACACTGAGGTTCCAGACACTTTCCTTTATTTTTAGCACTTAGAAATAGCTTAGGAAAAACAGCCCTGAATTTGGAAGCCCACTTCTCTACAAAGAATACATGAAGTCCTGGCTTACAGAGAATAACAGAATTCCATAGAATTAAGCACCGTGTAGTCTGAAATACCATATGCACTTCCCTTGTATTTCTTGTGTGGAAAAAAAAAAAAGTTTGCTAATATTTCTCCAATCTATCTGGTTTTGTTTTGTTTTGTTTTGTTTTGTTTTGTTTTTAGTGTGTAGATGTCTTTCCTCAACATATTTTCAGATGCAAAACCCTAGGAAAGGAATATATTTAACATATCTGGCTAGATAAATTCTTTAATTCTTGTTTAAATGCTGGAAAAAAAATTCTCTATTCATGTAATTTTCCCTGGATTATCCTATGTTTTATCCTAACATTCTTTTCATACTGTACATTGGAATTAATTTTTAAGGGTCCTGCAGAGCTCTGGGATTTTTTGTTAAACCTAGTTCCTCTTCATTATTTTCTATGAAGAATCAGAAAGAGCACTGATTGAGAAATTTTTCTTGTAACAAATGTTGGTTCAGCAAAAGCAGATTTTTTTTGCAGGATAAGGTTAAATTTGATTAAATTCTCTCCTCAGAAGAAGTTTAAAGCTTGAAAACAACATAAATTTTCATTTTCCATATTTTTTTCAAAATTGCATTTTTGAAATTTAACTGAAATGCAAATCATCCTATTTGGATTCACCTGAGCCACAGGAAGTTTTAGATTTGGATCACTAGTGACTATTAGATGCTCAACTTTTTACTCTCCCATTCATCTCCGCTAATTATTTTATCTCCTAGTAGTCTTTTCATAGCTGCCTAGGGGCAGGTAAGAAAGGGGGCAACTATTATCTCACCATCTTGGCCAGCTAGGTTAAAAAGATAGTATTCAGGCAGCATGGCGCTCTGGCTACAATTTTCCTCTCTCCATGCTCCTTGAGGTTACTTGTGCTCTTTGAGGAAATATATCCACACAGTGACAAATTTTATCATTCCTTTCACAGATCATGGGAAATGGAGGGCTTTTTCTTTGATCCCCCAATACCCTCAACATGATTAGTCAGAATCTTGCCCTGAGAAAATTATACAGATTTTTTTTCTCCTTTTTTCTTTTTTTTTTCCTTTTCCCTTCCTCTCCTCTCTTTTCCTCTCTCCTCCTCCCCCAGTTTTACTTTATATTCTCTTGCTGAATAATAGGCTGACCTACTTCTTTCCATTTAACATACTTTTAATAGTTTCATCATGTAGAGTCAAATAATTCCTGATGTCAAGTCTATCAGTGCTGTTTTTCATCAATGTAAAATTCTCTTTGGCGCTTCCATAATTATATTTCTTCTGCCTTCTTCTGATCCTCAGCCTATTTAAATATCACCTGCATGATCCAGTTAATAATAATTTATAGCTGCTGTAATATTGTTAAGCAAGATAATGTATACTTTATCAATTTGAAATTCCTGATTCAGTTTGTGTTTAGCATGTAATTCTGAATAAATTACCCACTATATAAGGGAGATATATGGTCACTTAACAGGGAAGTTTTTTTGCTGTAGTTTCCTAGTTTTGGCTGTGTTACCTGCAACCACATTTTACAACAGAGCGTAGACTGGCTGGCAAGGGACTAAGTGATCTGCAAGAGGCTAAGTTTGTTAGAGGACAGAACTGCAATTTTTCACGTTTTCCCTTATTAGTTCTGAAGTGAATGTAGCAGGAACTGAAGGCAAACCGAATCAAATAGGGCAAGACCACAGAGACTTAAGGCCCTTGTTCGGGATGGAGCGTTTGGATCCTCTGCTGGCTGTTTCATTATTTTATACTTAGCAGATGTCGTCCTGGCAGCAGAATTGAGGACTCCTTCTCGGTGATTCAATTATTAGCAGCATCGATGCTTCCTCCAGCGTGCACTCTGTCTCCTTTCTGCAATGAACATTTAATTCCTTTCTGCACAGCGAGCACTAACCATGCCAAGCTCGCATACCTGTGCGTTGCGTCCCCACTGACTCCTCAAGAAACTGAACCCATGGCTCTGACTTGGGGAGCTCGTCTAACCACTGGCATACTTCAGTAGTGAAACTCCTCCCTTCGCATTTTAATAGAACCCCCTGCTAGATTTAAGGCTTGCCCCTGCCATCATTGCTTGCCTTTGGTGTGGTCTAGATACAGGCATGCTGAATGCACAAATTTCAGTCGGCTTCTTACCGGTGCCTAACTCTCCTCTTTCTCTTCAGGGTGAGTCTAAGTGCTAATGTCGGTTCCTAGATTCTATCCTGGTAGTTCAAAGTGCTGATATTGAGCTACGATATCTTTACTGGATTCATTAATTACTCCATTCTTCCATAGGTTCAGGTTCCAGTGTCGGCAAGATACACCACGCTAGGGAGAAAACAAAATGAAGAGGCCCAGTGTGCTACTTCTTCATACCCATAGCCTGGATTTTTTATGCAGTAATTATCCTCTGAATTTTCAAATTCACACCTAATTTTTACCTATATTTTCACTAATAAGGCAAATATTTAAAAAGTAGCAGCCATACAGTGGTCTCCCTTTCTTTTTTCATTTTTTCCCCCCGTGTTGATTTCTGAAATGACCATGATAGGAGAGTGAAGGATGTATTGACTAAGCTAGCAATCACTTTTTAGTGACTGTGTTTTGATGCCAACATCTGGCTTCCTGGTACTGACTCAGGCTTGTATAATTTTTCATACTCCCAGAAGCTCTTTGAATATTAAGAGCTGATGTTCTGACACATTCTCTTCCTCCTGCAGCTGGGTCCAGACTTGCTAACATTTGTAAAACGGACAAAGTGCTCGCAGTTTTCATATGCTCCACATACACTGCAGTTACTGCAGTTATATGGCATGTCTCTTGTTGTTATGCAGATGCTGGGCTTAAATATTCAAAGCCAGTGATTGACGCACAATGATTCAAAAAAATTCTACAGGACACATTACCAAATATTCATTGCTGCATGCAGGGAGGTGTTTGCATGGGTGTGAGGGGTTGTGTGGGTATGCACGTGTATAAATCCCTTCCTGGACCCTACAGCGATCGGCTGATGCTGTGAAGCAGGAAATCCAATTATACCTAACTGAGTATGCGTACCTAAAAATGTTATTATTGGTCATAAAATTATCCAGCCCTTTTAAAAATCAAATCTGTGAACTATGTGAGTGTATTCCTCAGGCTGACTTCACGCTGTGTGGGGAAGTGCTTCCTTTAATTTGTTTTAACTTTGCCTGATTTATGCAGGCCTCATTTCAGTGTAGAAGAAGGTTGACGGAAAAGTAGCTAATTTCCATTGTAAAGTGTTTGCGAATTTGATCTCAGGCAAACTTCTGCCATTCCTGTGACTGAGCAGAGCTTTCACATATACTATATGGCATTTCCCAAGCCAAAGCACAACGACAAAAACATCATCCGTTTTCCAAGCGTGTCCCAAAATGAGATGTCACCACTCTGATGAACAGCTTCCAGAGTAAAACTGTGTGTGTTTGACCAAATGACAACAAACTACTGTTTACAAAAAAAAAAATGAGCATAACAAAATAAGATGAAGTTGAAAACCAAAATTTCATGTTATTGAACAAAGAAATTCCCCATTAGACCCAACAACAAACCACGCTATCTTTTAAAACCTTGAGCATATACAGATTCATTATCTTGGCAAATGAGTTAGATGAGGGTTAATAAAGATCATCGCTATTTACTGTGCTGTGAATTCATCTTATAAAACTTATGTTCCAAGGGGTAAATTCACTCAGCCCCACAGCAGACAGGCTGTAAACTGCTGAGGTGTCAGCAGTCAGGTGTGTGAAGTCTGTCCAAAGCCCTGGGGTGTCTCCTACCTTCTGTCTCTGGCTAGAGGGGCGTTTTCTGTCCACTAAAACCAACGCTTCCCCTCAAACTTCAGCACCTTGGCAATATGAGCCCTGACATGACTTACTGCAACTTTGCCAAAAATATCCCCTAAGTACTAACTTCAGTACATGTATTTCAGCATGCAAGTCCTTGAGGATGTCTACACAAAGTAGTTTCTTCACATTTGCAGAGCGGAAAAGCACTATATGTGTGAATTTTTCTCCTCTACTAGCAAACCAGACAAGCCTAATGGTGCAATAAAAATATATATTAATCAAAAGTTCAAGTCAGATTTGTATACACTGGTAGCAAGGGTCACAAATAAAACAAACCAAAATCTCAGTTGAGATTGAGTGCTTGTAAAGCGAGTACTTTCTAGTTGCTCAGCCTCCCTTACTGAGGAGAGTGGGACATACCCCAGCAATCAGAAGTGACATTCACAGTCTTCTGAATTTTACTCAGAGAAGTGTGGAAAAAAAAAAAAAATCACCCTTCCTTACTCACTCAAACATACATTTCAGAATAGTGTTTGGGAAGCAGATGCACTGTGGCTGGCCATCCTGGATACTGATCCCTAATGATCGTTTTCTCCACTCCCTGGTTCACACCTAACCTGGTATAGGCTTTTCAAGTTACGCAAACACAGCTAGTTGCTCCTCCAAACAATGTGCACCTTGTCTGTTGCAAAGAAATGTTACGCCTTTTTTAGTGAATATTAAATATTATTTTAAGAATATTAAATATCATACAAGAAATCTGCTTATTCTGAACGCTCGTATTTTTGATTACCTTGGTAACAAGGTGCTTTGTTCAAACTGCCTTACTCTGCCAGTTTTAGGGGTTCCTGTGACATAGAAACACTCATGAAGGGCAGATGTATAGGTAACTGAGTCCTTCCCTTATGCTTGAATCAGTTTTTTACAGATGCAAGAAAAGGGTATTGTGAAAACGAGGTCCCTGGTTGCACAGAACCAATGGCAGCTAGCAGATCAGCTGGATTAAAAATAGAGTTTTCAGTTTTGTGACAGTTACTAATAAAACCCCACTTAGGAATAGAATTTTATTTTCAGCCCATCAAGAGAATATTTCGATATCAGAAAGAAAAAATGGGAAAGAAACAAAATATTTTAACAAAATCAACCATTCTTTTTTCATGTAATTCTTTTCATTTTCCTAAACAAATAAAAGTCCAAGCACAGTCATGAAAGCTTCTTATAAAATGAAAAACCAAATCATTACATACGGAAGATGCTGTAACTACCTACTTTATTTCAAATGATTGTGGTGCTTAGATGATCGTTTCCAAAAGAGAAGAAATAAAACATAGTGACAGTGACACATCCGTCCAGGGTTTCAGTGCTGTCATATCAGCATTTGTCACTGGCAGGTGAAAATCCTCGCACCCTGACATGGGGATGAGACGGATTGCGTTTCCCACCCGCCAGGACCCGTATCGTTGCCTGACAGAGCCTCCCGTCATTCAAGAGCACTCTTCCAGCAAACGTTCTCCCACTCAAACAACAAGTGACTTACAGCACGTTGTTTAAAATGCAGAAGGCAGCAGGGTATATTAAAAAATGCAACAGAAGTTTGATCCTTCCCTGGAAAATAACCAAATACAAATGGCACAGTGGGGTTCCATATTAATCATTGCTCAGCAGCTTTTGTATCAAGCACAACACGTTAAAACATATTTTGTGTTTGTTCCGTCAAGCCTGCAAATTCAGTATGGAATATGAAAATCAAACATGGCTCCTTCATAAGTATGATCACGATTAATAAAAGAGTTGCAGGGGAAAACTGCCCGGAACTGCAACTTTGCAAATCAGAAGCCTCAGTATAGGCTGCATTAATACAACTAATTCAGAGAAGTGGACACAGTGAGCCAATCCTGCGGAAATTTTTTCCGAGTGGTACTTTAGCCAGGAAATTGTATCATTTGCCATCCTCACATAGATCCGAGGAGGATGGCATCACTGATTGCATCATCTAATCTCCAGAAAATAATCACAAACTAGAAAGTGATTTTCTGAATTAGAATGTTGTATTTTATGCTGTTGCAAGTGAACCATATTTGATTGAACCAAACAGTTTGTTTGAAATTATTTTATGGCATATTTTGTCAAACATGCAATTTTTTCATGATTTTGAAAAAAAACAAGAAAAATCTGATAGAATGAAGCGTCTGTTTTTACAACACAAAACACAAAACTAAAGAGTTTTTTTTATGGTTAAAGAGTATATTTGCTTGAATATTTTCTGTAAAAATACAAAACGGCTATAATTCCAAAAGTACTATTCCATGTCATCAAATAAAGACTAGGTGCAATAAATATCTTTCCTTCCTTAAACACAGCTCTCTAGGGCTTCACTAAGATTGACTTAATTGCAGTCAAGGCTGTTTGTTACAGTGTATGTTAAATGCAGATCATGTGTGAATTTTTTCAGAACATGCCTATGTGTTTTCTGAAGCCAAATTGCAATCACTTCTATTTCACCATACTCAACACAGAAGCTTTCTTCTGTGTGCAGGATTCTGGGTTTTCTCTTTCCCAGACCATCAATATTTATAATAAAAAGCAGGTAAATTTGACTAAAAGACATTTCTTAGTTCTTTTTGCTTTAAATATACAAGGAAGTTACCGCTTGAAATGTATATGCCTGTGAGATACTTATCTCCTATAGGACCCGATACCGAGATATAACTAATCAGTTAGTCACTGAGCTGCATTAAAATGCTTTCTGTCAGCTCCCCCTCCTGTCTGTTTTTTTTTTTTTATCTTTTCTTTTCTGATAGCACCTACATTTTCATATACTCTTTTTTTCTTCCCCTTTTTAAGTCTTCTTCCACTTCCCTCTCCTGGAGCCATTCCAGCTAGGAAGAGGTTAAGGGAGCCTACCTTCCTAACAGCTCAGCTTTACTACCCAGATAGTAGCTGTAACCTGGCACCCTGCAAAAATTGATTGGTCACTCAGACCAAAACATTAAATATTTAAAATGGCACCATACCATTCATAAAGTGAAACATAAAGTGTTTGTTTACTCTGTGCTAATTATTTTAGCCAAAGCAGGCAGACTCAACTGTCTACATTATTAATTAAACCTCTAAAAATGAGCTAAGAACAGGAAATGTTCTTCTCTGCCTGTAACTGGGCTAAAGAATAAGCAATAACTCTCACTAGCTATGTGATAACATGAAAAGCTTTTTCTCCCAAAATCTTTGTGCAAATATGAGGCTAAACAAATCATACGAATATTTTCAAATCATCTGAGTAGAGGCTTGCTAGCCACGGAAGCTCAGAGATTAACCCACTTTAGAAGGCATACCTAATGTCGCTAAATTCGTGTTGTTTGAGGTTATCACAAGTGTCAGTGGAGTGAAGTGGCAAAGAGGCACTATGTCTAAAATAAAATATTAAAAATTGATTAGCTTGAAGGTTATCTTAAAGGAAAATGCAAGGTTTCCCACAGCTCGTGCAATAGCAGCATGTAATAATCCACATACAACTTCTATTAGGGATCTACTTCCTTCTGCCTGTACCTATATTTCCTATAGGGATATCCTATAAATACTTTTCACTGGCCTTTGTGATCAGGAAGACAATATAGTGATGAAAACCACTGCAAAAACTTCACATTCATGCTGAAAAGAACTGTGCAAAAGATAACTGAGAGTTATACGTTTTGATACAGAATCTGATAGTTTTGCTGCACAACTGGAAGCAATGCAAGATACCTGACCTGGGTTTTTCAATGCAAACTTGGAACTCTGCTTCATTTATCAAAAACTTTCACATGGTAGTTGAGTGCTGATTTGCAATTTAGGACTGAAACCACTCAAAATGAGAATTTTTGTTATACCAAGGGGACTGATCCAAAAAGGAATGGAAGAGACTAGTTACAATACGCAAAGAGGTGGGACAGATGGAAGGGTACGTCTGTAAACTGCAACTTGTGAGTGTTGCAGAATATAAAGCCTACCACTCTGCTGTGTGTCTCTGCAGGACTCTGGAGCCTAATTACAAAGCTGTATGAAAAAGTTCTGCTTGTCAGCAGAACCAGCAGGGGAAAAAAATCCACATTTTTGCACATTCATAGAAGAATAAAATATTTAGGCAGAAAATCATCACTGCTGCAGATGGACACTTACAG